>NC_090243.1:22744204-22794204 GCF_024489055.1 Chanodichthys erythropterus
GAAGATCAGCACACTCAGGCTGGCGGAGTCACAGCGCCACCACTGGCCAGTGCGAGCGCCGCGTCCGTCCACAGGTGTCCCGTACGCTGTGGATCAGGGCCAGATCATCACACTGGCCCATAAAGAGCGCTCAGAGTCCAGGCGGGAACGCTGCAGCTGCGCTCAGAGCCGTGCCATTGGCTAATGCTAATGTGACTGGACACGGCACACGCTTCCTTCACTCATTCAACAGAGAGTGCTGATTGGCTGCTGGACGGGGTCCTAGCCAATCAGAAACATCCTCAGTCTAATGAGGCATTCATGGGTTTCCTGCATGAAGTTCATTATTGGATTGCAAAGGCCCAGTCAGCTTTTCCACACTTTTCACATATTAATGTATGTGACTTTTTAAAGGCCTGGTTGACTATGATGTGACTGTTTTAACTTTAAATGTTGCTGTTTGATCATAAACAACATCTGCAGAGTTACGACGCTCAAAGTTCAATGCAAAGAGAGATATTTTCTTTTACAGAAATCACTTTTTAAGGCTGGTAGGGACTACAACGAGCTTCTTCCCGGGTTGTGACATCACAAACCCTAAAATTTACATAAACCCCGCCCCAGAGAACACGCAACAAAGGGGGCGGGGCCATGTTGGGCTGCTTTAGAGAAGAGCAAGAGTTGTTGTAGTCGAGTGTTGTTGACATGCCGTCATTTTACGCCGGACTGCTTCACAAACGAATGCTGGATTTGCACAAAAGATTAACTAACAATCTAACAATCCTCATTTTGTCTGCGTGAGATTCTCCAGCTTTGTTGTTGTTGAGCTGTTAAAGCTCCGCCCTCTTCTGGAAAGGGGGCGGGAGCAGCAGCTCATTTGCATTTAAAGGGACACACACAAAAACGGCGTGTTTTTTCTCGAACCCAAATAGAGGCAAATTTGACAAGCTCTAATAAATGATCTGTGGGGGATTTTGAGCTGAAACTTCACACACACATTCTGGAGACACCAGAGACTGATATTACATCTTGTGAAAGGGGCGTTATTGGTCTGCTAATAAAGCCAGACATCAGCCAATTAATAATTAAATACCTTTCTTCAGTTAAACCTGTAAAAACACCATCCTGCACTAGTTAGTAAAGGATCTGAGCTGCACCGAGATCTAATTAAACTCCATTCAGGGGAATCGAATGTCCCGATTTATTCACTGATCGACGGCCAAGTTCCTTCTTCATTAACGGAGGCGTCAGTAATCATTCCAGTTTATACACAGCCTGTCCGACCCATAATGCATCGTGTCTCAGTGGCCTCATTGAGTGTGAATAACGTACAAGTGTTTGTGTGGAAGAAACACAATCAATGGCTTTTAGTTATCAATGTAGCGGCTGCTGCAGTAAACGCTGCTGTAACCTTGTGTTATCATTAACACACACACACACACACACACACACACACACACACACACACACACAGCCAATCTAGTCCAGTTCCCCAGGCGAGTGTCTGATGAGCATGTTTGTTTGGAATTAGATGGGCGCCTCTTTTCCAATTTTCCCGTGTTGGGATTACAGCGGGTGTGTGGGGTCTCGGCGGTCCTGTAACGGCACGGTCGGGCCTGTTTATTGATTAACCTTCACATGTAAAGCATTCTGTAAATTGAAGGTGGGCCTGTTGGAAATGGGATTTTTGAGGGGCTGAATGATGCATTGTGGGAATGCACCTACAGCACAGATGGAAGCGTCTGATAATAGAATTAATGTTTATTTCAGTGCTCACAATAATGATAATGAGATGAGACCAGACATCTCCTCTGAAACATGCTAGCTGGATTTTAAATAAAATATTTTTTAATAATTCTGCGTTTCATAAACTGGTTTCCTCCAGTCTTGTACAACCTGAAATAATCAGGAAATTATTGTGATTTTCAGGCCTGGAAATGGATAATATCTTAAAGTGGATCTATAATGCTCATTTCACAAGATGTAATATCAGTCTCTGGTGTCTCCAGAATGTGTGTGTGTAGTTTCAGCTCAAAATCCCCCACAGATCATTTATTAGAGCTTGTCAAAAACACTCTTTTTGTTTTTGTGTGTGTCCCTTTAAATGCAAATGAGCAAAAGAGGGCGGAGCTTTAACAGCTCAACAACAACAAAGCTGGAGAATCTCACGCAGCCAAAATGAGGAAAGTGTTCATCCTTACATTGTTCAAACCGGAGTCGACACTGATGGAGAGACTCAGGAAGAAGTTACAACTTTTAGACGTTTCTGAATGGTTAGTGGATAAATTGATGTAGTTGCTGTGGAGTTGATTCAACTCATCCACTAGCATGTGCCGTCATGTTCGTCTTTTGTGTTGAATTGACCCTCGTTTGTGAAGCAGTCCGGCGTAAAATGACGGCATTTACAAAAACAACTCTTCCTCTTCTCTAAAGCAGCCCAACATGGCCCCGCCCCCTTTGTTGAGTGTTCTCGGGGGCGGGGTTTATGTAAATTTTAGGGTTTGTGATGTCACAACCCGGGAAGAAGCTCGTTGTAGTCCCTACCAGCCTTAAAAAGTGATTTCTGTAAAAGAAAATATCTCTCTTTGCACTGAACTTTGAGCGTCGTAACTCTGCAGATGTTGTTTATGATCAAACAGCAACATTTAAAGTTAAAACAGTCACATCATAATCAACCAGGCCTTTAAGTGAAAGCTGCTCTCCTCCTCAGATCTGAAATCTCATTAGCGATTACAGCGGCTCACGGGGTGAAACCAGACCAACCACACCATCACACCTCTTAAATCATGCATCTCCTTTAAATATTGACGTGAACGAGCATGATCCCACTGTAAACATGCAGTGCAACAACATCGTCCAAATTAAGCGTGTTTTATGCAGCCGCAGCACTTGAATGAAAGAAAAGAGGCGATCCTGACATCTACGATCTGTGCATTAAACTGCTCTATCATAGCCAGACGAGATACAATCACTCCCTCTTTCTGAGCCATCTATTTATTTCCCCCCGCACTGAACAGTAAAAACCATTTAGCTTGTGTTTTATGCAATTTCAAAGCTTTGCCCTTTATGGAAATGCACCAGTCGCTTTTAAAAGCCTTTTCCTCTTAATTGCTCCTGAACGCCACATTGTTGAGGGTAAAAAAACACATTTTGCTGCTGAGTGAATTATAGATGGCACTAAAACAATCCCATTATAATATGCTTTCAAAATAGTTTGCAAATTACCTCCGCTGCCACAGACGCATTTGGCATTAAACAGCAGCGCACGAGAATCGAATGCAGGGAAGCGCTGTGATACTCCAGCCTAATGATGTTTCCTCTTAACGACGCCGGCGGGGCAAAGGTCACGAGCCGCTCTCTGTTTATCTCCGCAGACCGAGTGTCTTCAAACGGGTTCTCTGATCAGAATCACCCAAAGGAAGAAGAGTTCAGGTGCAAATCGATCCCTGAACCTGAGCTGCTCAAGGAGGGCAGATGAAGTCCTACAGTGAAGGTGATTCTGGATTGGTGTATTCATGTATCTGATACCAGGGAGGAATACTGTGTGTTTGAGAAGCTGTCAGACATGTCGCAGGCAAATCAACAACAGATTGCTGCCGTTACTCCACGGATGAAGAAGAAAGCGTTTAGTCAGTCTAATGAGTTACAGAAACGACACGCGGCAGGTGCGTCAGACGGTGCCAGGTCCATTATTCGCCACGCGAGCGTAATTACCTTACAGCGCATTTCTCCAGGAGACGAGAGCATCTGAGGAGACGCTTCCACTCAACATCATCAGAAACTGACACCTGATATCCGTCCCAGCGAGAGAGGAGTGCATTAACTGAGCCGTGAAACCATAATGAAGCAGGAAGGTGCGTTAACATGAACGGATCTGCTGCCCAAACTCAATTTGAGCTTGTAACTTTGTACAGTAGGCCAAACATAACAAGATCTGCCATGCTATAATTCCCAGAGATCAATGCAGATGAAATGAACGCTGATGTAGCGCGGCTCGAAGGAGAAGAAACTTCACAACTTCTGCGGGAAGAAACTTACAGCGATCAGGCATAACATTATGAGCTCCTTCCTCACAAGAGCTGCAGTTTTGGAGATGCTCTGATCGAGTCACAATTTGGCTCAAACTCGCTCAAATCCTTACGCTCGCCCATTTTTCCTGCTTCTAACATCAACTTTGAGGACAAAATGTGCACTTGCTGCCTAATATATCCACCCACTAACAGATGATCAGTGTTATTCACTTCACTGTCAGTGCTCATGATGTTATGCTGATACAAACAAAGAGCAGATATTTACTAATATTAATATTCATAATTGCTGCGTTCACAGCTGTGACCTTGTGTTTTACCATCTTTACACTCGTAACTCAAACGTTTTCTCATGAAAGTCAGTATGGCTGGTTTTGTGTCTCTCGCTGCTGGATGTGACAAAATAAAACAGATATCAAAGCCGGCTTGAAGATGAAGGTGGCGTGAGGAACAAAGCAGCGACGAGAGGCTTTTGTGGAGGAGAAGCTGCTGTCAAATAAACACGTCCGGCGGGCGATGAAGAGCGGGACGCTTTGATGATGATGATGATGATGATGATGGAGATGCGTGAAGGAGATTGAGGGAACGCACATGTAGATACATGACATCTGAGATGTGTTATTTATGAGTTCATTCACATTTATGAAGGTCTGAAGGTGGTTAAAACAATAAACCTTTTTGTTATTTGAAATAAAATGAAGTTAAACTAGTTCAATCGTATCTCAGTGATCTTCATGTTCTACAGATCTGTCGAATGTTGGTTTGATAGTCGCTTTGATATTTGATCTAATGAATGTCATGTACGTTTAAATGATATTTGGCATCACTGTACGATATGAATCACTAGGAAACCCATCCAGGAATCGCTCCGGATGATTTATTTGACGCTTGTTCTCAAAAGAATCTGGCGTGTTTTATGTGTTTTGTGTTTTAGAATAACTGAATCAAACAGTTTGGTGGTCATGGGAACGCTGGTGTTTCTGGGAAAGGTTTCACTCTGCCGGCACTCTTTGTCATCAATCTCCTGTTGTTTATCTGCGCTGAGAAACACAGACGTGATTGTGCACAATTGGTGCTTTCTCGAACTGTTACGAGAGTCAGAAACTGTGGGACCGTCGCTAATGAAAGAGCAGATGATCGTAAGAAACGGCAGTTATAGAAACAGAACCGCCGGATCAAACACTCACTACAGAGATGCTTTGGAATGATTTATATATATATATATGCATGCACTTCTGGAGTTTGACCACTCCTGGTCTGCTGTATGATTGTTGTAACATTCTTCAAAATTTTCCTTTTGTGTTTTTGTTTCATGGATGAATGAAACTCATACAGGTTTGAAACGACACAAGGCTTGAGTAAATGATGACAGAATGATTTTTTTGGCTGAACGATCCCTTTAATAAACATTCAATCTTTCAGTTTCTCCTTTCCGACGCTCCAGGCTGTGAGTTTCCCGAGCTCCTCAGACAATAATATGAGTGTGAGAATGAATGAATGATGGGATTTCTCTCCTCGGGCTGTGAAAGGTGCTGGAGACGGCAGGGAATCTGACACTCAACCTGCAATCTCGACTAGACACACGGGAAACACGCGAGACAAGACCGAGCACGCTGCGAGCCGTCAGCCGTGTTTCGCTGATGACACAGACGCGGCTCTGCATGTGAAGCGCTTGTTTGGAAGTGTGTGTAATTATACATACAGCCCGTCCAGACAGGTTTGGATCGGGAACGTGAGCCCCAGGGTTTGGGAAGCACAGGATCTATAGACACTAATTTCTTAATCATAATTACTAACCTTAAAGAAGTTCAACAACTCATTTTGATCCACACCAATTAGTTGATGTTTTTATTTAATTTCTCAGCATCAGAATCACATGATGATTAGAGTTTTTAAGGCTGAAACAGACGGTCAGAAGTGTGTGTTAATGACCCAGAACACCTCAAGCTCTCGTTCAGTGTCTCGGCTTTGATTTGTTCCTCACGGGTTTCAAAAAGGTGAGATGGTCTCATTGATCCGTCCCTGTTCATGTGCTTCGGCCCACTTCTGACACACTAACAGGCTCTGTGCTTCACTCAATGAATCCTAACATAAAAAACGTACATATATAAATTAAAAGCATTATATGCAACGTTTTAGTGTGCAAGGAAGGAAACTTTGATTGTAGGATAATGCATAAAGAGTAGCATTCAGTAAGTGTTGAGCTACTGTTCTGTCACACACACTCACACACACACACTCACACACTCACACACACTCACACACACACAGATGTGTGGGGTTACAGAGAGGCGACACACATTCAGTGTTGTGTGTGTCAGCAGTTTCAGTAATGAGCTCATTGTGACGGTAGGTTTGGCATATGGTCACGTCTGTATCTGTTCAGATGCTCTCAGTCACGTGACTCCTTGATGGTGTGTTTTTGAACAAAGCGTTTGCATGTGTGTGTTTTGTGGAGTATCATATGGCACATTCTGTGTCCACTCAACCAAATTTCAGAAACTGACCAACAATTTGAACATGGAGCTGTTTTGATATCTGTGTGACTGAACTATACAGAGCCTTGCAAATGAAAGTTTCAAAAGAAAAGTCTATTAAGAATGAGAATCTAGAAGGATATTAAGATATTTTGAATACTTTTAGAGTTACACACATGCAAACTTTGGAAAAGGAGTATTTATGGCACTCAGGAATGTTTTATGCAATTGAGATGATAGAAAGACACAAGATACTTTTCTAGTTTCAACATTATTTGTTCTTCAGATATTCCTCTTTAAAAGAAAGAAGTATCATCTATATGCAAAGTGACCCACGTTTTGTTTTTGGCCACTGAAAATGTGTATAATTGACCAGTTTACTCATGGAGCCGCATTAAGATCTCCATATCTCTGGGACTGAACCATCGAGGGCATTTAAAATGAAGATACCAAAAGAAATGTTTGTTCAGAACCAGAATCTAAAAGGATATTAAGATATCTTTAATACTTCTTGAGTTACAGGCATGCAAACTTGAGGAAAAGAACACAAGAGGTGCTTTTCTGCCATTTTTGAACAGTCACCGTTGGCATATAATGACACAAAGATTGATAAAGTCAACAGATTTCACTAATAGATCTACCAATCTCTGTGTCATAATAAAATAATGATGCTGCCGTCTTTATAAAGTCATTTTTACACAGCTCTAATTTGGCTCCAGGTGAAAATAGTCATTTTGACCCTCACCTAACCGTGGATTACTCAGTAAATATACACCTGTGACGTTTAATATTTTGGCTTTCATCACTATTTATGTTTGTCTTTCAAATATTAACACAATCAAACATTTGAGCCGGGGACGTCTGGCTGAGTTGACACGGGATGACGCATAGTCTGATGGAAAAAAACAGCTCAGTTTTATTCAAACAGCTGCAAATGCTGATCATTTTGAGGCCTTTGAGTATCAGATATGATGAACATATTGAGGAGTGTCCATAACAAACCTCGGCCGATCCGTTGGTTTCACACTGTAAAACCAGTGGAAATGAGGGTTAAATGTTTCTCTACACAAACAAGGCCTAAAGTCAACAGCTGCCTTCCATGGAGAGCGTCTCCGCTGATGTTACACAGAAGCTACTTATTAACCGTTTTAGAAAGACACTTCCTGTCTTTACCTGTTTTTCCACTGCTGTGTTAGTCGAGCAAACACTTCACACACACGTCTTTTGAGAGCACATGAACAGCACTGTCTCAGAGGAAGTGATGCGTATGTCCAGAGACCTTGGTCTGTCTGTGCGAGGTTACTCTATGGGGTCACTTCCTGTGTAATCGACACATGATGTCTGTTTGCTGTGGGATTGGACGCTTGTGCTGATGAGTTTTTAGTACCGTGGTAGATTCACAGAGTTTGCACTGTTGTAACACTCATAACTTCTCATGTCTCCTCAGGTTCATCATTCATGATGGCGAACAGCTCCGGACGGTTCTCCGGACAGAAGGCTCAGCTCCTCATGCCCCAGTTCAAAGAGAACGACACACACTGCGTCATATTCCAGTATTACGGAGCCGGTCGAGAGGGCTCCAGTCCCGGGCAGCTCTACATCTACGTCAAGGAGAACAACAGTCCTCTGGGATTCCCGGTGTGGAACTCGTCCGGACCGGCCTTGCAGAAATGGCAGCAGGTGGAACTGGCCATCAGCACCTTCTGGCCCAATTTCTACCAGGTGAGAACATGTTTGGTGTTCTGCTAACTACATGCAGAAAGGCTTTTCCAGGATCTGCATGAAGCTTCTTTTGTCATCAAAAGCTGCAGCGTGTCTCATTAATTAATTCCGTTTCCTGTTGCTCTTGACACAAACCTACAAAGTGGCTCATGTTAGACGACTCGACACCTGCCAGACTGACGCAGATTCCTGCTGGCCTGCCGCCTTAATTAAGAGAGGAAGTTCAATTATTTTTTGATCAAATGCTCCCCCGTTGCTTTGGTTTGTACAGAACTGCATGAAGTTCCTCAAAGCCTCCATGTTCAACATTCAGCAGCTGAACGCTCAGTGTGGCATGATGGGAGGCCGCTTCTGGATAAAAGCTCTTGTGTGGACACCGGCGGGGATGAACATATGGACTCAAAAAGAGCCATGTTAGGAAATGAACTGGGCCGAACAGAGAGTCTGAAAGAGTGAAACACCGTCACAGATCATCACACACTCACACTGACATTACTGGACGTTCATTTATATATTTGATTAACTTAAAATAATGTATCATTTGTACGATATATATATATATACACTAAAGCGTGCAATCAAGAAAATGTTTCAATATGAACTCAATGGGAATGAAAATTTGGGAAACTTCTTTGGAAATAATTATTTGTGCATTAAAATTGAAATAGTGCAGCAACTATATACTTCATCAATGATTCAATGACTCACTCATAAAGAGAGTCTCTTGGTTTCTTACTGAATGAATTACAGATCTGTTCTAATCGGTTCAGTGAATGATTCAATGACTCACTCATAAAGAGAGTCTCTTGGTTTCTTACTGAATGAATTACAGATCTGTTCTAATCGGTTCAGTGAATGATTCAATGACTCACTCATAAAGAGAGTCTCTTGGTTTCTTACTGAATTAATTACTGTTCTGTTCTTATCGGTTCAGTGAATGATTCAATGACTCACTCATAAAGAGAGTCTCTTGGTTTCTTACTGAATGAATTACAGATCTGTTCTAATCGGTTCAGTGAATGATTCAATGACTCACTCATAAAGAGAGTCTCTTGGTTTCTTACTGAATTAATTACTGTTCTGTTCTTATCGGTTCAGTGAATGATTCAATGACTCACTCATAAAGAGAGTCTCTTGGTTTCTTACTGAATTAATTACTGTTCTGTTCTTATCGGTTCAGTGAATGATTCAATGACTCACTCATAAAGAGAGTCTCTTGGTTTCTTACTGAATGAATTACAGATCTGTTCTAATCGGTTCAGTGAATGATTCAATGACTCACTCATAAAGAGAGTCTCTTGGTTTCTTACTGAATGAATTACTGTTCTGTTCTAATCGGTTCAGTGAATGATTCAATGACTCACTCATAAAGAGAGTCTCTTGGTTTCTTACTGAATGAATTACAGATCTGTTCTAATCGGTTCAGTGAATGATTCAATGACTCACTCATAAAGAGAGTCTCTTGGTTTCTTACTGAATTAATTACTGTTCTGTTCTTATCGGTTCAGTGAATGATTCAATGACTCACTCATAAAGAGAGTCTCTTGGTTTCTTACTGAATGAATTACTGTTCTGTTCTAATCGGTTCAGTGAATGATTCAATGACTCACTCATAAAGAGAGTCTCTTGGTTTCTTACTGAATGAATTACTGTTCTGTTCTAATCGGTTCAGTGAATGATTCAATGACTCACTCATAAAGAGAGTCTCTTGGTTTCTTACTGAATGAATTACTGTTCTGTTCTAATCGGTTCAGTGAATGATTCAATGACTCACTCATAAAGATATCCACTTTTTGTGTTAATGAATGAATGGATGCTTTTAAGTAAATCGATTCACTAAGTGATTCAGTGACTCACTCATAAATGCATTCTCTCTAAAAATACATTTAAAAATACCACTAAACATACTCACCACTATTTATTTATTTAGTTTCTGCATCACTATTTAATTTAATATTTATTTATTTATTTTTATTTTTAAGTGTGTAGTTTCTGGCATCACTATTTAATTTAATAACAAATATTTATTTATTTATTTATTTATTAAATATGTTGTTTCTACATCACTATTTTATAACAAATATTTATTTATTTATTTATTTATTCTAATATTATTATTATTATTATTATTATTATTATTTAAATGTGTAGTTTCTATTTCACTATTTAATTACAACTATTTATTTATTTATCATTTAAGTATGTAGTCGCTGCATCACTATTTAATTTAATTTACAAATACAGGTTTCACACACTCTCACCGCTCTATCCATCTCCAATACTCATGAGAATTGTTTGTTGGGATTGAGACTTTAGATTGCACACTTTACTGTCTTGACTAATCGGAGCGCAGCGTTGTTTAGATCTCTTCTGAAGCTCATGGAGACACAAGAGAGATATCTGAGAAGCAGGAGACTTCAGCAGAAAGTGTTGTCGTCTTGTGTGATTTCTCTTCCCGTTGGGAACACACTTCATCTGGAGTTAGTGTTTTAGCCCATAGCGTGTCACCCTCCACATGAGCATCACGTCTTTTGAGTGAACCGTCCTCGCGCTAACAAATCACCCCGATGCTCAGACACGCTTATCAAATCTGCTGCTCTCCCGCGAGAGACTGTTGGACGACCAACAACAAAAGCATCCAGAAGTCCTCGGAGAAACGAGCAGCATCTGCTGAGAGACACGCATCTCTGTCTTCATCCAGCGACGTAATTGCTGAAAAATGCGATTGTGACTTTTTAATGTTAGCAGAGATTAACAATGCAATTCTTCAGCGCTGTAGCTAATTAGCGATGCCAGGCTAATTGCAGGTTTGTGTAATTGCACTGTATCTTAAGAGTTTGTCAAGATGAAACCACCTGGTACACAGAACTACTCTCGTCTCTTATTTTGTAATGACAGGGTTTGTGTTTTTACCTCCTGTTGTGCTTTTCTTCTGGATCACAATGAGAGGACGCGGCCGTCTCTAATTGCGTCGCGCTCGCTCCGGTTTTAATTGACGGTGCAGTGTGTGAATTGCCGCGGCCTTGTCCTCCGTGATCCGCTTTGACATTTTACGCTGGATATTTTTAACGCACAGGTGAGCTGCGGGATGAATGCGTGACCTCTGACCTCTGCTTTGTTCCCGCGGCGCTGAGATCACGAGGAAGCGTGTGTTTAACGTCTCTGAGTGGAGTTGATTGACAAACTGATGCAACTCACCAATAAATACTAGAACAAAAGAGATCAGACTCGAACGCTGGAGATAAACACTAGTTGGACAGGTGTCATTTTCTAAATGACGTTCAGTTATTAACATCGCCAGTCATTTCATGTGCGTCACAAAACCCAATGAAACAAACAAAAGTATCATATGAGATTATATAACTAGAGCAGAACTGGATCAATATTTTATTCAGAAAGTTGGCAAAAAGTAGGACTTGAAGGACTTTAGTTCAGTATTCTACAGATCAGAGGGTATGTAAAATACCGTATCCACAATCATAGATATTACTGCATCTGTTAGGCACCTGTTGTATCCATTGGTGTTCCTATTATTATTATTCTTCCATTTCTTCTTCTTCCACTCTGGAAGTCTATGGCGGCTCATAGAACCACTTGTGGGAAAGTTATGAAATTTGGCACACCGATAGAGCAAAGTCTGAACTGTCACCATAGCAAATTTGGAGTTTCTAACTCAATCCCTCTAGCGCCACCAGCTGTCCAAATTTACACTCATGTTTATGCTAATAACTTTTGAACCGTAAGGGCTAGAAACATTTTTCTGCCATTTTCAATTTTCAGAAAAAACGTTTTTTTCGAACTAGGCCGTTGCTCCGATTTTCACGAAATTGAACCAGATCATCTTTAGGCTATGCGACAAAAAGTTATGGAATTCAAGTCCATTTGTCAAACCGTTTTCAAAAAATTTGCAAACAAAATTTGCGAAAGTTGACGTAAGTCTGTATCTTCTCAGCGCTTTATCGTATTCAGACCAAACTTGGTACATGTCATCACAATCATGACTTGAGTTTACATGCTGCATTTTGGTGCAGTGCCACCTTCTGGTCTGGAGATATGAAAAATGTCTATTTTTGCTCATAACTTCTGAATTGCTTTCCCAAAAATCATAAAAGTTGCCTCGTTAGATTCAGGGCATCATGCATAGTCGAATTATATAAATTTTTCCCAGCGCCGATAGCCTATTGGTGTGCTGACATATGGCACAAATGCGTTCACGGCGACCCGAGTTCGATTCCCATCTCGAGGTCTTTTGCCGATCCTGCCCCCCTCTCTCCGCCCGATGCTTTCCTGTCTGGTCTTTACTGTCCTCTCCAAATAAAGTCACAAAAAGCCCATAAAATATAACTTTAAAAAAATTTAATAAAATACAATTTCCCTTATCAGCCATTTTGGGTGTCAGTAATTTTGTCGTAAAATGCTGTATTTTATGTACGCATTAGCGCATCATTACAAAACTCGGCACCGTGTCCTGACAATACTCGAAAAGTTTCAGGGCAGTGCCACATTGTGGTCAGAAGTTAATCAAATTTCCAGAAATGTTAAAAACTTTTGATTAAATTAGCTTGTTGTAATGAAACTTGGGTCATGCCGTGAACATTGATACCAATTTTTCCATATTTGGCCAATCTTCCTGTCCACCACTCTGATATTCTTTCCTACTTTTTCGAACTCCTCCTAGACGGTTTGTCCGATTTAATCGTATCATCTTCAGACTAAAAAATTATGGATTTTGTGTCGATAGGTGAAATAGTTTTCATATACTGCAGCAACAAATTTGAGGCATGATGCCAAAATGACTCTATATCTGCAATGCTTTGGCATATTGGCACCAAACTTTGCATGTGTCATTGTCACCTCACTCTGACCACACACCACATCAATTTGGTCACAGCGCCACCAATTGGTTAAAAGTGATAAACCAGTAAAGCAAATTATGATTGACTGTATTTGATTTTTTGGTCATTTTGCCTAAAATGAACTTAATGCCTCTAATTGCTCATTGTTGCAGTCAGTCTGATGCTCCCAGCTGTGCTGTGACTTCTTTGTGCTTGACCCCTTAATTACTGCTTGCAGCTATATCAGATTAATGAGATTATTTTGTTGTTTTATGTTGGATCTGTGCATTAACTCTTAAAGTGACAGCAGCCTATGATAACAAACATTAGAAAAATCTAATCTTGTTTAAAAGTTATGTTAGAGTTTACTAAGACAAAAATAAGCAAGCATTCTGCATTTTCCCCTGTTCTGTATGACTGTTGTACATCTAATGTGGCATCCTAATTATAAAATAAATATTTTTTGCAAAATTCTGGAAATTGCAGCTCAAATTGCAGCTGTTTGATCGCAAAAACCTGAAAAAAATAACAGTGGCTGACTTAATGATCTCCTCGTGCTCACAGCGGTGAGAATCTCACGTCTCGCCCTCACACGAGTCCGTCATAAAGCTGTAATTAGAGGCCTGGATGCTCGTGAGCGTCTGCTAAACGACAGCAGAACGAGAATCGATCAGATTGGGCTAATAAAGTGATGCGTGTGCTCTCTGTCGCCTGCTGTTAACGATTCTGTTCATTTGCTCTTTTGTTCAGGCCGCATTGACAGTGTCTCGTTCAGGTTCTCCTGAGCAACATTTACTGCTGAACGATAGTAAAGATCTGTGATAATGACTCAGAAAATGCCACGGCATTACTATAGACATGGTACTGTGGTAATTGCAAGGCATTCTTCAGTAATTCTATATGAATATGATCATTATTCAGTACCTTGGTATAGGAAAGTACCACAGTATTGCTGTGATTTTCACACGTGTCACCGTGCAATATTTCTCCATGGTTATACTTTTGGATATTGGACAAATATCATGTAAATTTATTCAAATATCATGGTACATGAATATGGTAATAATTCAGTGGTAAACTGAAAAAAATGGTAACCTAAAATTATAACTGCTTTTATTGATGTCAAAAATATTTTTTTAATATTGCTGAATCAACTTAAATACATTCATTTATACCAACAAAACAAGTTTTAATGGGTTAAATCAGGGAGAAGTAGCTCTTACAATTGCAGATTACCAGTTTATTATGTTTTTCTCCATCTCCAGTGGACAAAAGAAGAAAAACTTGTCATATGTTAGTGCCGTGCGTATGCGGGCAGTGCTGATGATACTGCAGAATTATGGTGTGAATCAGATCTCCACACCCTCATGGCTCTGGTATCTTCTGCTGAGTTTTGTGCTCAGTGTTGATGATATCAGGACTCTTGTCCCTGTAAAGCACTGGACCGTCTCTCTTCAGTGCTGGAACAGATACAGGATCCTTCATGCACAATATGAGGAGGAGGAGGAGACGGCAGGAGGGAAGAGGAGGAGCACAGAGAGTGTCTCATGTCATCTGAGCCTGTGGCTTCAACCTGTTGTTTCCTTGTGAAAGCGTTCAGATGCGCTCCAAATAACAGAGCTGCATGATTCTGGAGAAATTGAGAATCACAGGTGTTTTTTTTTTTTTAATAGAGCAATTCACAATTCTCCCACGAATCTGAACAGACAACTAAACAAAATAATATGTAATTTACTGGAGGACCTGACAAAATGTTAATTGCTGCAGTCTTAATTAATTTGAATTATTAAAAAAATCAGGTTGAGTGAATGATTCAGTGACTTCACCTGTTTCATTACTGGATGAATCAGCGTTTTTGAACGAATCTCTTGAATGAATGATTCAATGACAAATACATATTTTAACAGTCACTTGTCACCACCTACTGGTGTAACGATGCAATTGATACAATTTTTATTTGAAGCGTCGTTATTTTCAATAGGTGAATGACTCAATTTTGTTCGCTACTGTAGACATCAGTGTTTATATCCGAACTAAAAACTTTTATCCCAGTATTATGAATTATTGTAAGATATAATGATATTGTGTGGTTTCATACCTATACATGACAACTGCTCTCTCTGGCTCAGAGCTCAGATCTGTACGTTCGCTGTGATTGTGCTTGTCAAAGGTTTAATAGACAGAGCCGAATCGCTGTCTTTAGGAATAATTTTTAATCACACAGCTCTACAACAACAGATGACAACAACCGAGAAACACATGGGACATTATGGAATCGTTCCCTGATGTTTACAATCATTTTGATATTAATTACAAACTTTAAGCACCTCATGCATTCAAAATGTGTGTCTTTAGCGTTTTCTGTCTGCTAGTGAACTGCTCAGGGTTTAATATTGAGTCATTTAACTGCGCTGACATCAGATGAGAGCAGAACTTGAGCTGAATAATGACTCTGTTGTCTTCTCTACAGCTGCTTTATAGCTCAAATTGAATTTGTTTCATAATTAATGAATTTTACAACGTCAACACTGTTATTTTTCTGGTTATTGAAGCTGCTTTGAAAATCTGGTCTATATAAAATGCTGTAGAAATAAAGCTCGACTTAAAAGATGACCAAATAAACTTGTAGCACATTTAAGATTTGCAGTTTTTTTCTCTTTTACAGCTTGATGACATACTCTGCCTTTAAAGATCTACAGACGCAAATAGATCGAGTGCAATAAAATGTGTGTTTTGGGTGTTTTCTTTCCACTAGTCACATGTAAAATAGACTCAAAACTGAGCAGAGAGTTTGCCTGTAGTGTCTGATCTCTAATGATAATGAAGCGTCTGGACGGCTCTGTGTGTTTCTGCCTTCAGCTGGTGTTTGAAGCGGTGACGTCAGGTGAACGGGGTCTGCTGGCCGTCAGAGGAATCTCCCGTCAGGGGCATCAGTGCAGTAAGTGTCATCAGATGTGATGTTAACACGTCTTCATTGCTGCGTCTGCAACGATTTTAATAGTTTTAGTTAGTAACATCACTGAAATAAACCCAAACTGAATGTGTTTTTAACTGGTTCTTTAAACGATATACAGATATAAAGTCACACGGCATCATGATCCTGCAATTAATAATCATCTATGAATGCCTCATATAATGTGATTAATCAGCTGATAAATGAAAGCGTGTTTGCTTCTGAATGATGTTTGACCTTCGCTTTTCATACAGTAACTCCATCCGTTTCTCGTTTCTCTTCCTCATTCGTTCTCAAGCTCATGTTATTTCAGGTTGAAAGCATCATGAATCATGAATCCTCCAATATCAGATTTCAGATCTTCATTAAAATCATTAGAATGAACTTTCATCAGCTCACCTTGATGGTGTTCTTCCTCCGTTCTGGAGCTCGATGTGTTTCTATGACCTTTCCTCACGCCTCTTCTCTGTAAGTGCTGCGTCTGGAAAACGTTCCTCGCCGCCCTTGAACCGGAGCTGCCGAATGTGATCCTGTTATATCCTGATGGGAATGTGTGTGGATACATTTTGTGATTGATTGATTGACAGGCAACAGGGTGATTCAGTGAGTCATTTGAGTCGATTCACTGGGGGAAGCATCATTAGAACACTCACTAATGTCTCTCTGTTTGTGTTTTCAGTGAACACGCCTCACTTCCTGCACATTAAAGGCGTGGAGGTCAACGCCAGACAGACGGCCACGTTCCAGTGCACCATTAACGGCCAGCCCAAAGATCACGTCAACTACAAGCTCTGGTTACAGGTGACGGCTCCACATTGTAGATGATTCATGCTCAGATGTTTAAGCTCCTCTCAAGCTCATGATTTTCTGCTGCTGTTGTTTCTCAGGGTATCAAAGGCGGCGAGGCTCCTATGAAGGACACCAAACCCGTGAACTCCAGACGCTACACCGGCACCTTTGACATCGTCAACACCACGAAGGAGAACTCGGGTCGCTACCGCTGCATCGTCCACTCCGATAAAGGCGTGGGAGTGTCCAGTTACGGAGAGCTGGTGGTCAAACGTGAGTCGAGACGCTAGAGAACGTGATGGAGAACCTTCATATGATCCCTGGGTCCAGTGTGGAGAGCTGTCCACGTCCACAGACCATAATATCAATCAGTGTGTGGAAATGAAAAGGAAAAACATGATGAAGATTTTAGTGGGGCAGAATAATTATAAACAGCCGCTTGTGTAGATCAGCTCACTAGCTCTGTGTGTGTGTGTGTGTGTGTGTGTGTGTGATATATCTCCGTTCTGTCATTATAAAGAGTGTTCGGCTGTAAATCTTCCTCTGATTTCCACTCCTGCCTCCATTTTCCATGTCAGCGTACATCATGGTTTATGTGGCATTACTAGCGGAGGTTCGGTCTCTCGTTCATCACGCCAGCAGCGGCTCTCGTCGTTTATTAGCTCAAATTGGCTCAGCAAATCGTATTACTTTACATTTTGCCCCTTTAGATTAAATATCACCCTGCTCCGTTTGGAGAGACTCTCATCCGAACGTGTTTTAAAGGGCGTGTGTGTGAGCGTTGGGCGATGAGAGCCGGCCAAGGGCAGCGACGGGCGTCACAACGCTCCGGTTCCTCCAGGAGAGAGACGCCCGCAGGTTAACAAGACTGACCCGCGTTCCCGTGACAGCACAATGAGAGTCATAAATCATTTACAGCACGCTTGCTTTCTGTTTCCACACACACACACACACACACACACACACTCATATGATGCCAGTCTGCTGCAGGTGCCCAGAACACGGATCAGAATGAACTTCTACCAAACCTACCAATGAATTTACCGGCTAAAAATATTTATTACTGAACACAAAATTTATTTTTTCCTAGTATTTTTATATTTCAATATATATTCATAATGATAAAACATTTATGAACATTAATATAAATTATATTTTATTGTAAATGTAATAAATATATTTTTTTAAATTATAAATATTGATTATATATATATATTATATATATATATATATATATATATATATATATATATATATATATATATAATACATATATATACATATATATATACAAAATGTAAAAAATAAAAAAATTAAATTACATTTATAAATATATTTATAAATAATATTTATTTGTATTTTTTTTATATTTATTATTATTTTATTTAATTTTTTGTATTATAAATATATTTTATTTTATTATATTTTAATTTGTAATATATTTTCTTTTATTTTTATATTTATAAATATATTTTTAATATATGACAATTTAATAATTTAGCTGTATTTTTCAATATTTTCTATTGTTTTCTTTTTAATGCATTTGTATGTGCATTACATGTTTGGTTGGTGTTCATTTTGGACCTTTATTTGCCCGTTTTCTTCTGGATGTTTTGTGATCATTTGAGATACTCTGTGTGACAAACAGTGAAAGAGAACGAAAAGGAAAAACAGATCCGAGGGGAAGCTGTGTCATTCTCGACCTTCTGCGGAGGAAGTGCGCCTGTAGTCAGAGAGTCTGACTTCACATGCCGGCAGGACACTGACTGCTTGATGAGTTCAGGTCGCTGTCGCTTCATATCAGCTTGAATTCACTCAGTTCGGCCTGAAAGCTGTAGAAAGTGATTTGAAGAGTGGAAAACCAGAACTTCAAAATAACAGTGTGTAATGACAGAGCAGCGTTAGATCTGCACACAGCGCGGGCATCCGTGTGGCTTCAGGGTGCGGCCGCAGACGCTTCTAATTATACCAGACCACGGACAGGTGCACACACACACACACACACACACACACAGCTGTGATATTCCCGCTTGCATTACATGATCACACACACACACTCACACAGGTGACACAGCTGAATGCTGACACTCTCTGACCTCTGACCTTTAATGACCGAAGGGTTGCTTTACTTACACTAATGTCACATGGCCTTTAATCTCTTCAGCTGCTGGAGATTGCCATGACTGAGACGTTTTAAGTTCCTCTTCACAAGAAGTGTTTTAAAGGGTCAAACACATGTTTTCATGTTTTTTTGCACCAGAAGTTAAAAATGAGTCATTCAGAACAGAAGGGTGAATTTACCACCCTAAAATATTTATTCACGGCCATAAAACTTTTTTTCCAGTATTGTTTATCAAAAATATTATGAGAATGGAATTATTTAGCTAATTTTCTTGCATATTAGTGAATGTTGCCAAAGTCAATTATTTCTTTGTAAACATCAATTGCATTTGGTGTTCGGTAGCATTAATTCTGTTGCAGAATACTGATACATTTGTTTTTGAAAATAACTAAATTGCATAAAAAAAGAAAGTGGCATTAGTTCATAAAGAGTCATTTTGTGGTTCAGTTGTAGTAAATGCTCTTTTTGGACTGCGGAGGATGTTTTGAGATCACAGATGAGACGCTCATGAGATGAGACTGTTAAACTGTCTAAATCTGATCAAAGAGTCAGAAATCAAACGCATGTGTCATTATGAGGTGAATCAGAGCCGGTGCGGGTCACAGCAGCCGCTGCACGACTCTACCGTCACGTCTGCAGCTGTCAGCTCAACACCTGTTCTGTCTCTGCTCCAGTGAAAGTGAGATGTCGGCCGGGCCGCAGGGAACGAGTGTACGACACGGAGAGAGAGAGAGAGAGAGAGAGAGTGTGTTAGAATGCATGCGGGACAGATATGATATAGCAGAGCGGAGAGAGACGCGGATGTGGCTGCTGTGACAGGAGGAAGATCCGCTTCTTAATCTACATCACTTATAGACACAAGCCACCAGATCAACTCATTTCATTATTATTATGGTTTCTAATTGAATTTAGTGCTAGTTTCTTGGGTGGTTGCTATGAGGTTTCTTAGGAGTTCATGGTGGTTGCTAGGAGGTGGCTAAGGTGTTTTAGGTGGTTTCTAGGGGGTTGCTAGGTGCACTGGGTGGTTTCTAGGGTAGTCTGAGTGGTTGATAAGACCTTGCTAAGGTGCTGTGGGTGTTCTCAGTGATTTCTAGGCTGTTGTGGCTAGTTTCTAGGAAGTAGCTAATGTGCTCTAGGTGGTTACTAGGGGGTTGCTAGGAGCACTGTTGGTTGATAGGGTGTTCTGAGTGGTTTCTAGAGTAGTTTGAGTAGTTAATAGGACCTTGTTAAGGTGCTGTGGGTGTTCTTGGTGATTTCTAGGCTGTTGTGGCTAGTTTCTATGAGGTGGCTAATGTGCTCTAGGTGGTTACTAGGGGGTTGCTAGGTGCACTGGGTGGTTTCTAGGGTAGTCTGAGTGGTTGATAAGACCTTGCTAAGGTGCTGTGGGTGTTCTCAGTGATTTCTAGGCTGTTGTGGCTAGTTTCTAGGAAGTAGCTAATGTGCTCTAGGTGGTTACTAGGGGGTTGCTAGGAGCACTGTTGGTTGATAGGGTGTTCTGAGTGGTTTCTAGAGTAGTTTGAGTAGTTAATAGGACCTTGTTAAGGTGCTGTGGGTGTTCTTGGTGATTTCTAGGCTGTTGTGGCTAGTTTCTATGAGGTGGCTAATGTGCTCTAGGTGGTTACTAGGGGGTTGCTAGGTGCACTGGGTGGTTTCTAGGGTGTTCTGGGTGGTTTCTAGAGTAGTTTGGGTGGTTAATATGACCTTGCTAAGGTGCTGTGGGTGTTCTCATTGATTTCCGGGCTGTTGAGGCTGCTTTCTAGGAGGTTGTTAAGGTATACTAAGTGGTTACCAGGGAGTTGCTAGGTGCACTGGGTGGTTGATCGGGTGTTCTGGGTGGTTTCTAGAGTAGTTTGGGTGGTTAATATGACCTTGCTAAGGTGTTGTGGGTGTTCACAGTGATTTCTAGGGTTTTGTGTCTGGTTTCTAGGAGGTGGCTAAGGTGTTCTAGGTGGTTGCTAGGGGGTTGCTAGATGTACTGGGTGGTTGACAGGGTGTTCTGGGTGGTTTCTAGAGTAGTTTGGGTGGTTAATATGACCTTGCTAAGGTGCTGTGGGTGTTCTCATTGATTTCCGGGCTGTTGAGGCTGCTTTCTAGGAGGTTGTTAAGGTATACTAAGTGGTTACCAGGGAGTTGCTAGGTGCACTGGGTGGTTGATCGGGTGTTCTGGGTGGTTTCTAGGGTAGTCTGGGTGGTTAATATGACCTTGCTAAGGTGTTGTGGGTGTTCACAGTGATTTCTAGGGTTTTGTGTCTGGTTTCTAGGAGGTGGCTAAGGTGTTCTAGGTGGTTGCTAGGGGGTTGCTAGATGTACTGGGTGGTTGACAGGGTGTTCTGGGTGATTTCTAGGGTAGTCTGAGGGGTTAATAGGACCTTTCTAAGGTGCTGTGGGTTTTCTCAGTGATTTCTAGGGTCTCATGGCTGGTTTCTAAGAGGTTGCTAAGCTATTCTGAGTGTTTGTTAGGGCGGTCTGGCTCATTGCTAGGGTGATCTGGAGGTGGTTGCCAGTGTTTTGGGTGGTTTCTTACAGGTCTAGTGATGGTTGACTTTATAATCACTGTAGAAACCAGTTGACTTTTATTTTGGACATTTTCCGCGTGTGTCATTTGTCCCGACAGAGTTTGTCTCTCTGAGCAGCTGAATGTATCAGCAGGAGGATGGAGAGAGTTGTTGGTGTAGTCGAGCGTGTCTTTGGTCACACCTGCACAGAGCTGCCAGGATGATGGATGCCCCATTACCACAGCTGTAATTGGCATTCTCCACGCTTCAAATCGATACGCTGTTGTGCGGTTCCTGTACACAGACCTGCTGCTTCAATTCAGCCTGTATGAGCTCTCAATCTGAGAATCTGTGTGTCTGTGTGATGATATTCACATGTGCTGAAGAGACTCGCGGTGACGGCGTCATGTTCACCAGAGGAACAGCAGGCTAGACACATCTCATCACCTTCACTGTATTATTATTATTATTATTATTTTCCAACTTCATTTTCTCTCTCTCTCTATATATATGTGTGTGTGTGTGTGTGTGTGTGTGTGTGTGTGCGCATGCATGCGTGTGGCGTTTTGGGCATTTCTGGAACGGGATCACGGGTGAATTGGAGCAGGACCGTAGGGGTGGTGACTAATGAAATTGGGCTCATCTAAAACAATGAAGGTCAGGAAATTAATTGGTTTAACTCATTACCTCAGAGGAATCACTCCGCCCCTGTCAGAAGATTACACTCTAGATTGGGAGTCGTGGCTTTTGTGCGAGAGCGATGCGCGGCCGCTTAATTGTGCCCACTTAAGATTAAAGCCCAGAGACGCGGGGCGGAATTAAACAGCTCTTTGTTGATCCGCGCCGCACGGATGAAGCTTTTCACTGATCTTACCGTTTCATTAACAAAATGACTAGGCCTTCGAGTGCCATGAGTACCATGCTTCAGTTTAGGTGACAATGTTAAAGTGCATGAAGATTATGATAGAACAGTCTGAAATGACGGCAATGCTCTCACTCTCACTAATTAAAACCCTTCTCATCCATGTGTCCAGAGCCTCCGATTCCCATCGCTCCGCCTCAGCTGACCGCCGTGGGCGCCACGTACTTGTGGATCCAGCTCAACGCCAACTCCATCAACGGCGACGGGCCCATCATCGAGAAAGAGGTGGAGTACCGCACCCTGTCCGGCAGCTTGATTGACAACCAACCCGTGGACAAACCCAACCACAAAATTGGCCACCTGGACCCCGACACCGAGTACGAGATCAGCGTCCTCCTCACCAGGCCGAACGAGGGCGGCACCGGAGCGCCAGGACCGCCGCTCAGAGCCAGAACCAAGTGTGCAGGTGAGCGTCGTCCTCCAGCCACATTTGCATTGAATATCTAGCATTGCGATTCGATTTGCATGTTGCCGTCACTCACATAATGATGTTCGTTGTCTATAATCAGTGGCTGTGCTTGGAAAGGTCAGAGTTGAATTCAGTTGGTTATTGAGTGTTGCCTGACAGCTACAGTTACAATTAAACTAATGCTGCACTGAAAGCTGTTACACTACAGTCCAGCTTCACTAGTTACCTGTACCAGGGGTTTTAAACTGGGATCCGTGGAGAGGTTAAGAGGAAAAAAGTGTCAAAATAAATAAAAAGATTAAAGTAATCACTAATTAAACCAAATAAATAAATAATTTGATACAAATAAATAAAAAAAATTAAATAAACAAATAATGCAATATATATATATTTTTTTTTTTATTATTATTATTATTATTATTTTTTTTTTATAGATTTTAGACATTGATTATAGTATACATTTTCCAGAGTATAAATTGGGTCTTTAAACATGAAAATATATAGATTCTTCTTCAATATTAGGATGGGGGATCATGGCATCTAAAAGTTATTTAATTAGTTAGTTAGTTTTAGTTTGTTAGTTTTAGTTTATTAGTTTTAGTTAGTTAGTTTTGTTATTTAGTTTATTAAGTTTAAGTTAGTTAGTTAGTTATTTAGTTAGTTTTAGTTAGTTAGTTTTAGTTGGTTTTAGTTTGTTAGTTTTAGTTATTTAGTTTATTATGTTTAAGTTAGTTAGTTATTTAGTTAGTTTTAGTTTGTTAGTTTTAGTTGGTTAGTTTTAGTTATTTAGTTTATTACGTTTAAGTTAGTTAGTTATTTAGTTAGTTTTAGTTAGTTTCAGTTATTTAGTTTATTAAGTTTAAGTTAGTTAGTTATTTAGTTAGTTTTAGTTAGTTTTAGTTTGTTAGTTTTAGTTAGTTTTAGTTAGTTTTAGTTTGTTAGTTAGTTTTAGTTAGTTAGTTTTAGTTAGTTTTAGTTAGTTAGTTTTAGTTAGTTAGTTTATTAAGTTTAAGTTAGTTAGTTAGTTTTAGTTTGTTTTTGTTTTAGTTTGTTAGTTTTAGTTACTTAGTTGTAGTTATTTAGTTTATTAAGTTTAAGCTAGTTAGTTGGTTAGTTTTAGTTTGTTTTAGTTTTAGTTTTAGTTTGTTAGTTTTAGTTAGTTAGTCTTAGTTTGGTAGTTTGTTAGTTTTAGTTTGTTAGTTAGTTTTAGTTAGATTTAGTTAGTTAGTTAGTCACTCACTCCCCAACACTAATTTCAACCCTTGACCTGTTTGTAACTCGAGTCCTGGATTATCATTAGCTGTCTCATTTCGGAGGCCACATCCTCCAGAGGTCGTGTTTGAAGGCTGCATACTTCATCAAGGATGTCTTTTTTAAGAAAAGTAACTGTAATAAAATTGACTGTTATTCCTCATGAGGTGAAAAATACTCTAATTTAATTTTAACTTTGCAATCTAACGGTTACGTTTTTTTAAAATGAGACTGCCTTGATGACAAATACAGCCTTCAAAAGCGACATCTGGAGGACACAGCCTTCAAAATGAGACACAGCAATTGTATCTTGATGATTCGCTCCATAGAGTTCAGTGCATTGAGATTCCTTCATGTGAGTCATGTGACCAGGTCTTTAGTGAATCACTACAGTTTGATGTCATTTAAGCATCGTCAGCACAGATGTAGCTCGTTTGCCTTGATGGAGCCTCTGTTGTGATGTTGGTCTCACGAGGAGGCTAAAGCTAAATTAGCACTCTGTTGTTTGTTGTTGTTTACATGATTCATCCTCACACAGTCTGAGCGCCGCTGACACACGGACCGGCCAGTGTGCCGCACCTGGAGGGAGCCGTGTTTCTCTTCTAATAGCGCAGGAAGCATTAGCGTTATTAAGGGTTTGTCAAAGCGCTGGGCACATTAGCAACATGGTGCAGGACCCCCCGGGCCCCGAGCAAACGACATGCAATTATCACAGTAATTAAACAGGTGCAATGACTCTCATTTCCAGTGACTGTTGTGATTGCAGCACCGCGCAGGTTACCGCGTGACGCTCCCACGCCAAGCTAATCGCTTTTCCATTAGCCTGTGCTCTAACTGCCCATTAGCGCATCACAGGATTCATCAGCCAATCAGCTGAGAGATGCTCTGGGCGATGAAGAGTGGAACAGCAAAATTGCATTTACATAAATTATCATTTCATTAAATTCACTTGTCCGGTCATTTGCATGTATTTGCCCTGATCGGCGGCCTCTAACAGAGACAGATCATTATGAGTGAGATTCTGCACCAAATTCTATGTTTGTTTTGGTCATGTGTGTGTGTGTGTGTGTGTATGATAGTGTACCGTAGTATCACCATGGTAGTGTTTTTGTCAGTGGTATCTGCAGTATTCAGTGTTGTGCCGTAATCGGAGCTGCGTCTCTGTTTTGACTGCGAGTGAACGGGAGCCTGTGGAATCTTCAGATCTCAGCGGGAGTAAAGCAGCGGCTCGCACAGACGGCAGAGCGGCAGTAGATCATGTGTGCTGTGGAAAGAGAAGAGCGGCTCTTTGAAGGGCAGATACGGTCTTCATGCGTGCCGCTGCGTGTCCTGGACTCCTCAGGTTAATTCATGTGACCTCAGCATAGCAACATAGCACTCATACCTGCAGCAGCGCCACCTGTTGACCACACACACCTGTGCTCATGTGATTCGGTGTGAATGAAACGAGTCTCGTTTCCCGTTTATCTTGAGATGCCTTGAGTTACATCAGTAGTGCAGTATCCGTGTGTTCCTCATGATCTTCTCCCTCAATCCCTCCGTTTTCTCTTTAACAGTTTCTTCTCCCTCACTGAACTTCTTCATTTCTGCTCTTTGTTCAGTTTCTCTTTCAGTTTCTTCATATCCTCTTTTCTTTACACGTCTGATTTTCATGCTCTGTTCTCCTGAAATTGTCTTTCTCTCTGAGTTCCTCTCAGCTTTTCAATCATAAATCATTTATTTATTTATACATTTTTAAATTATATATAAATCCTTTAATATATTATATATAGACTTTTGATATACACTGCCCAGCCAAAAAAAGTCATCTATCTATCTATCTATCTATCTATCTATCTATCTATCTATCTATCTATCTATCTATCTATCTATCTATCTATCTATCTATCTATCTATCTATCTATCTATCTATCTATCTATCTATCTATCTATCTATCATCCATCCATTCATCCATCCATCTACCAATCCTTCCATCATCCATCTATCAGTCCATCCATCCATCCATCGACCAATCCATCCATCCATCCATCCATCCATCATCCATCCATCTACCTATCTATCAATCCATCCATCTATCTATCCATCTACTAATCCATCATCCATCCATCCATCCATCTACCAATCCATCCATCCATCCATCTACCAATCCATCCATCATCCATCTATCAGTCCATCCATCCATCCAACCATCTACCAATCCATCCATCCATCCATCCATCGACCAATCCATCCATCCATCCATCCATCCATCCATCCATCCATCCATCCATCCATCCATCCATCCATCCATCCATCTACCTATCTACCAATCCATCCATCCATCCAACCATCTACCAATCCATCCATCCATCCATCCATCGACCAATCCATCCATCCATCCATCCATCCAATCATCCATCCATCCATCCATCCATCCATCCATCCATCCATCCATCCATCCATCCATCCATCCATCCATCCATCCATCTACCTATCTACCAATCCATCCATCTATCTATCCATCTACTAATCCATCATCCATCCATCCATCCATCCATCTACCATCCATCTACCAATCCATCCATCCATCCATCATCCATCCAATCATCTGTCCATCCATCCGTCCATCCATCATCCATCCATCCATCTACCTATCTACCAATCCATCCAATCCATCCAATCATCCATCCATCCATCCATCATCCATCTATCAGTCCATCCATCCATCCAACCATCTACCAATCCATCCATCCATCCATCCATCTATCTATCTATCCATCCATCCGTCTGTTTGTTGTTCTATCTATTGATATACAGCAGAATATGATTTTTTCTTTAAAATGTTTCTTTCAGAAGCTGAAGAAGTGAGCAGGTTTTGTTCTGTTTTAGTGTGTTTGAGTCATAAAGAGGTGAAAGTCAAAGTCTGGTGTGTGTTTGATGGTAGAGCCATCAGAAGGACGAGTGTCGTAAGCTTTTCTCTCCTCCTCTGTGCTTCGCTTCTCCCAACAGGAAAATTAAACGCGTTGATCCCGCTGGAAATGAAAAACTAAATCTCTCACAGCCCCGACTGTACGGAGGTAAAAAACACTCTTGAAAGTCACCTTCAGAACGACACAAGAAAAATGATCCCGGCGGAGGAAGCACCAGAGGAAGAGGAACGACGCGGATTCTGCAACACTTATCAGCGGCTCCAAGAAAACAACCGCGCTTGAACTTCCATAAATTGTTGTGCAGACAGACTGTAGCGTGTTCAGGGTGCAAATGCACATGAGACGAGCCACGGGCCGCTGCGGAAGGTCATTAGAGAAGAGCCGGCGTTGGGTTTAGAGTCCTGTCACACACTTGTCACTTTGTGGAGATGGTATCCGTCGGCTCGCGCCCAGCGCTGTGGGAGCGCGCCACTCCGCTGCCCGTCAGAATTTGTCAATTACGGCGTTGCATTCGCATGCTCTGCTAGCCAAGTGCTTCTGACGTACGAGTCTGGAGAGAAAGAGAGAGCAAATGACAGAGGATCTGACTGTCTCTGTTCTCCAGGAGTTTCCTGTTCCCTTCTTTCTGCTGTCACAGAACAGTTTGTCCTCTTTCCAGAAACTCTTGCTTCTTCTCCTCGGCTGAGTTCAGAATATCATACTGCTCTTTCTGTAGGGTGTATAGCTTATGTACTGGATATGTAAATTTATATTATGCACAATTTTCTCTAGAATACCATTTCCAGTGTCTTAGCTTAAACTGCAGATCATGGCGCTTGCAACACCAAGCATACATAGAATACATAATAAACGCCATTATTTCCCAGATTTTAAACTAATAATAAACTATGCCATGATTTCCTGAGACAAATAAATATGCATCATATTAAAATTATTCATTTGTTTATGTTAAAACTGTGTGATGGAAATGCAATTCAAACACATATATAGTTCTCTCCATTGGGAATGTTGACGTGAGCGCGTGTCATCACACCTTGTGTTTTCTTATTTTCCATAATTAGTTTGTGTGAGGTGTCAAATCTGTGGCGGGAATGTCAAAATCTGAACGTTAAGAGAAGCGCAGACGACAGACGTGTGTAAATAAGCTCTGCATTTCGTTAATAGAGTAGAAATGCTTTTTCCTATTTCTTCCCAGTTGTTTTTTCTCCCAGAAGGCCTCAGTTTTAGGCCTGAAACATCATTTCTATGGTAATTCCCTCTCCCTGTCTAATCTCATTGGCCTATTGAACAGGCGATGCAATTTCCTGTTCTTTCTGCTGGTGCGTGTCCCATGTGTGCTGCTCTGCATCTGTGACACAATAGCTGCTGCCGCCGGACAAATGAAGGCTGACAAACTCATCTTCTGCACTTGTGACTTGAGCGTTATGCCATTATTTATCCTGACAAAAAGCCCCAGATACGGATAAATAGATGGAGTCAAAATGAGACGAAACTCAAGCAGATTGTTTATGTTCTTTGCACACACAGTCCCGGGACGTTCCCATCCGCGGGAGTTCAGTCTCTGCAGTCTCAGTCCGTCATGATGTTTATCGTTCACATCTGTTTGCACACTACTTTTGGTTTAGGTTTAGTGTGTGTGTGTGTGTGTGTGTGTTGTTGTTTTGTGTGTTTTTCCTTATAGCTTGCGCACTGTAGCAGCAACTCCTCCTCCACTCATATCAGATCTTCTCATTTTTATATCATCATCAAGACTTTTATTTTGCCTTCTGATAGTGATGTTCTTACAGGAGCTGCAGTGAATCAAACATGATCAGCGTCTGTTTTCAGAGCGTGTGGACCTGCTTATTTTAGCAGCTCTTTATAATCCATTTTACATGAGCAGCGCAGTAAATAGAGTAAACCTGCCTTTTATCCCTGAAGTAGGGCATTACTCCGGAGTCCTTCCTTCCTCTCCCTGCGGAAAGCTCCAGCGCTCCGGGCAGCTTCACGCGAGAGTAACCCGAGCGCCGAACACGCCTCACTTCCTAAACGAACAACGTGTTCTTGAGTGCAATTAAAATCCTAGAGTGACTGTGGTTAGTGGAAAAGTTTTGGATCTGCAAAAAATGTAAATTCTGTCACCAAACAACCCATTCGCTGGGTTAAAACAACCCAACCTCTGGGTCAAAACAACCCATCCGCCGGATCAAAACATCCCAATCGCTGAGTCAAAACAGCCCATTCACCAGGTTTAAAACAACCTATTCGCTGGGTCAAAACAACCCATTTGCTGGGTCAAAACAACCCAATCGCTGAGTCAAAACAGCCCATTCACTGGGTTAAAACCCTAACCCTAACCTATTCGCTGGGTCAAAACAACCCAATCGCTGGGTCAAAAAACCCCAATCGCTGGATCAAAAAACCCCAATCGCTGAGTCAAAACAGCCCATTCACCAGGTTTAAAACAACCTATTCGCTGGGTCAAAACAACCCATTTGCTGGGTCAAAACAACCCAATCGCTGGGTCAAAACAACCCATCCGCCGGATCAAAACATCCCAATCGCTGAGTCAAAACAGCCCATTCACCAGGTTTAAAACAACCTATTCGCTGGGTCAAAACAACCCATTTGCTGGGTCAAAACAACCCAATCGCTGAGTCAAAACAGCCCATTCACTGGGTTAAAACAACCCAACCGTTGGGTCAAAACAACACAACCTCTGGGTCAAAACAACCCAATCGCTGGGTTAAAACAATCCATTCGCTGGGTCAAAACAACCCATTTGCTGGGTTAAAACAACCCAATCGCTGAGTCAAAACAGCCCATTCACTGGGTTAAAACCCTAACCCTAACCTATTCGCTGGGTCAAAACAACCCAATCGCTGGGTCAAAAAACCCCAATCGCTGGATCAAAAAACCCCAATCGCTGAGTCAAAACAGCCCATTCGCTGGGTCAAAACAACCCAATCGCTAGGTCAAAAAAAAACAATCGCTGAGTCAATACAGCCCATCCGCTGGATTAAAACAACCCAACCGTTGGGTCAAAACAACACAACCTCTGGGTCAAAACAACCCATCTGCTGGGTCAAAACAACACAACCTCTGGGTCAAAACAACACAACCGCTGGGTCAAAACATCACAACCTCTGGGTCAAAACAACCCAATCGCTGGGTCAAATCAACCCATCCGCTGGGTTAAAACAACCCAATCGCTGGGTCAAAACAACCCAATTGCTGAGTCAAAACAACCCAACCTCTGGGTCAAAACAACCCATCCGCTGGGTTAAAATAACCCAATCACTGGGTTAAAACAACCCAAATGCTGGGTCAAAACAGCCCATTCGCTGGGTCAAAACAACCCAATAGCTGGGTCAAAACAACACAATCTTTGTCACCTGCAAAAAACCAATCACGTTTTGTTTTAGAAAAGAAGAAAAATCATCTCCTGACTAATGTAACTGTTTTCTACTCAAGGACCGTGACAGAAATGTAGTGGAGTACAAAGTACGATATTTGTGTTTCAAATGCAGTGAAGTTAAAGTACTAAGTTTCCAGAAAAAAATAATACTCAAGTTAATGTACTTTGTTACTGTTCACCTCTGGTCACCATTTTCTCACCCTAGTTATATATTATATTATATTATATTATATTATATTATATTATATTATATTATATTATATTATATTATATTATATTATATTATATTATATTATATTATATTATATTATATTATATTATATTATATTAGGGTTGCAGATGTTTTTAACCTGATATTGTGTGTGTAACACAATAAGGGCGTTGGTCAGATTTCTGGAGGCGCTCCGTTCTGGTCATGTGACTCGAGCTGCTGCTGTGCTCGAGCACAGATCACTGACCGGAGGAATGTCACATGAGCGCAGGACGTGTTTCATACTCTCAGGTTCAGCTGGTGAGTTTCATACAGCGTGTTTGACACGCAACTCAAATCGTTGTGTTTTCCTGAGAGGGTTTGAGAGGGAAACATTTCTCCTGCCTCCGGAGCAGATAAGCCAGATCCCTCAGGACTAAAACTCATTCTCCCACAATCCCCCTGTGCTGCTCTGGACATGTAAATGAATCACTGGTGTTGCTGTGAGTTGGTGGACGTCACCGGTGTGATGCTGACGTGGGCTCGTGATGTTTCCGTGTGTTCAAGCGAAACGCCGTCAGATTGAAGCACAGTTTCCGTGTCATGTGAACAGACTCTCCGTCACATCCTCACTGTGGATTTGACCTCGGATCATCGCTGTGATGAAGGCTAACAGCTCAGCTCCTCTCTCGGCCGATGACATCATCTCACAGGGATGCAGGAAGCCGGTGAATGAGGCTGAATCAGGCGTGATTTTCTGAGCATTGAAACGGATCACGTCAACAATCGGATGCAGATGCGTCAGCGAGTTTCACGACGGAAAGGCCGCATGTTATAAGAGCGGATCTCGCTCTGCCAGAAACGCCCGGCGAGCTCGAGCGGAGCGCCATCTTTTGTGCACAAGTGCACTCTGGGTAGAGTAATTGAGTTTTGATTGTCGGTTTTCAAAAGCTGTCATTATTGCTCCACTTCCAGCCGATATGAAAAGAGCTTTGATAAGGATGAAAGCAGTGCCATTACCCAGATGGGTTTGTTGATATTGCAGAAATCCGTCCGCGCGTCTCGCTTCTCACCACCGAGGGATTTTTCAGAAACAATAAAGCCGTGATTCTTCGAGTTGTTCTTTGGCGTTCTGCCTTTCTGTTCTCTGAAACAGACGTGAATGGCACACCGGGGACACTCGACGCTTCGGCGTAGACATGAAACACTCTCTCCAGCTCCGCACTGCTGCTTTTGTTGCTTTTGATATTGCTCTTTTATATTGCATCTCTTCATATTCCCTTATTTTTATGGAAGAGTTGAGCATTGGCGGCTCCTCGCTGGACTGTACAGCGGCGAGTCAGGTGAGATGCACAGGTGCGTCTGTCGACACGTTCAGAGCGCCGTGTCTCCGCTCACGTCCCGTCCCAGCGTCTCACAGACGGTTTGTCTTGATCAGAAGCAGCAGACGCTCCTCTGAACATCAGCGGCACGTTCTGCTTTGACCTTCACATGAAAGTTTCAATCAGAGGAAGTCAAAAATCTCCTTAAAACAGTCAAGTCATGTTTTCACAGTTTTCTCCTAAATTAACTCATCATATTTATATATTTAACATATTTACATATTTATTTTCCTTAATTGATCTCATCATATTTATTCATTTATTATAATATTTACATCTTCCCTTATCTTTTTATCATATTTATTTATACTCTTTATACATATTTATTATAATATCTACATATTTATTTTCTTTAAATTAACTTGTTTATTTATTTATTATAACATTGTTTATTCCCTTAAATAAATGCATCATATTTATTTATTTATTATAATATTTACATATTTATTTTCCCCAAATGAACTCATCATACTTGTTTATTATAATATCTGCATATTTATTTTCTTTAAATTAACTTATTTACTTATTTATTATTATTTATTTTCCCCAAATTAACTCATCATATGTATTTAATATAATATCTGCGTATTTATTTTCCTTTAAATTAACTTATTTACTTATTTATTTATTATAATATTATTTATTATTCCCTTAAATAAACACATCTTATTTATTTATTTTCCCCAAATAAATAAACTCATCATACTTATTTATTATAATATTGGCATATTTATTTTTCTTAAATTAACTGGTCATATTTATTTGTTTATTATCATATTTACACATTTATTTTCCCTAAATTAACTCATCATATTAATTTGTTATAATATTTACATATTTTCTCTATATTAACTCATTATATTAACTTATTTATTATAATATTTACATATTTATTTTCCCTAAATGAACTAATCTTATTTAATTATATTTATTTATACACACCAATATAACATAAACAGCAATATTTATATACAGATATTGTTTTACTAAAACATTTTAATAAATTAAATTAATGCAATATTCACAGCAGAACGATGATTAATGATTGGCTGTGTTATCAGGTCTGCACTTATTTTGCTTCTTATTGTTTTAATTAACTTTTTTAAATGTATTTACTATTTATGTAACTAAATATATAAAAATAAATAAATTAATAAATATATATATATATATATATATATATATATATATATATATATACACAAAATATAAATAAATACCTTTATTGGGTAGGGATGCAATAAATGGCTGCTAAAAATTCAGGTTTGCATCACAGGAATAAATTGTATCATAATATATATTCAAACAGAAAATAGTTATTTTAAATGGTAATAAAATTTCACAATTTTACTGTATGTTTGGTTGCTTGGTGAGCAAAAGAGATTTGAAAAAAAAAAAAACGGTAGTCTGCTACTATGTCAGGATTTCTCCTCACAGAAGAAACACATGGTTATTGATTTAAAAGAAGAAACTTAGAGCAAGTCTTGCTGTCGGATCAGTAACAGATTCTCTGAAGAAGAAGGAGACGCTGATAGCATGATGATTTGTGTCTGTCTCTCTCTCTCACCTCCAGAAGGAAAAGCGTTTCTCTTCAGCTACGCTCAATTTGTTCCCCTTCATGCGGGACTAATGCTTTTATTCTCTCCCCCATCCGGCTCTCATCAGACATTGAGACGTCAGAATTATTATTATTGTTTTACATATAGGTCCGTACGCAGTGTCAGGTGAGTTCTGAGCGACGAATCTAATGAGGACAGATGACCAGTGGAAGGCAATAATGTGACAATGATAACGCTGGCGTTATTTAAATGTCAAGCCTTCGCTAGGCATTGATAGTTGACATCTAAATGTCAATTAGAATTATTTGAACGCTTTGAGCAGGACTCATGGGGAATGAAACTAGTGGAGGGAATATCAATGAACCCAAAGCCGACACACACACACACCGCTGGATTTCTATTACTCTCCAGTGATGGTAAAAGCTGCTGAATTGACCACATGCACCGTGTTTTATTAGTATCTGGTCGCATCTATCTTGAGTTTAACTTTAGAGGCCATTATTTTTTACCACACTGTCGTTTCCCATGAGCAAGGAGTTCTGGGTAAAAGCGGCCGGCGTTCCTGTCACCTATTTCAGAGTTTATGGACGGTATCGGTGCAGGAGCCTCATCCTCGGCTTTACACGCTAATGAAATTCATCCATCTTCCTCTGAGGCTCGACCTTGACCCTTCACCCTCCGTTTCCCTGACTGAGCCGTGTCAAACTCCTCCAGCCGTTTTCCCATGGAGGGTTTTGATTGGTCTGCTGGTGATTGGAGCCGTTATGGAGGTCCTTCAGTGTTTCCAGTGCAGATAAATGGCTTCAGAAGGTCACGGAGAAATACACCGTTTGAGAGTTTTAAATATGAAGCGTGCTTCACGACGGACGTCCCAAAGCAGCTTTAGCACTCAGAGAATAAAGAGTCTTTAGAGGAAACTGTGGTCAGCGTCAGGAAGACTAACCTGAGTGACAGGAGCGATTCACACCGCCAGAAAGTGCTGAAACTCACTGAAAATAGCAGCTTATATGCGTTATATGAAAATGAAAGGAAGTACTAGACAATTATGCATAATGTTAAATATCATAGCGAGCGTCAGTGGTGTAGGACCAAACCCAACATGATTCACAGCAAGGATTAGTTCACTTCTGAATGAAGATTTCCTGATAATTTACTCTCCTCCATGTCATCCAAGATTTTTCATCTTTCTGCAGTGGAAAAGAAATGAAGGAAAACGTTCCAGGATTTTCTCCATATAGTGGAGAAAAAATAAACATATACTTTTTAAGCACAAATGCTGGTCTTGCACTGCTCTGTGATGCTCCACGCATGACGTCATCATGTTGGAAAGATCACGCGTGACGTAGGAGGAAGAACCAATCCAGTGTTTACAAAGAGAACGTCAAAGACTAAGTCAAACGATCTTTACGAAAAAAGGTAAAACAATGATGTTGGACAATTTGGAGGAGAAAATGAGATGGAGTTTTACCGCGGTACTTCCTCCTACGTCACATGTGATCTTTCCAACATGATGACGTCATGCGTGGAGCATCACAGAGCAGTGCAAGACGAGCATTTGTGCTTAAAAAGTATATAATGTTTATTTTTGTAGTAAATGTCCGATGGTTTCTCTAGATCAGACTCTTATTCCTCGTCTGGGATCATGTAGAGCTCTTTGAAGCTGCACTGAAACTGACATTTGGACCTTCAACCCGTTGAACCCCAGTGAAGTCCACTATATGGAGAAACATCCTGGAATGATTTCCTTCATTTCTGAAGAAAGAAACACATAAACATCTTGGATGACATGGAGGAGAGTGAATGATCAGGATATTTTCATTCAGAAGTGAACTAATCCTTTAAGAGTTTTTAGGCGCGAATGTAGTTGTTTGAACTTCAAATATGTGGTTTATTTATAAAAATAGAACGTTTTCGGAGCTGTGAGCTGTAGCCTACTTTTGGCTATTGTTGTTTATTAAATATGATTGACCAATAAATAATATTTTTATAAACAATAATAATATTTAATAATAGTATTGTGAAACGGTCTGTGTTAGTGATGGTGATTTTGACTTCAGTGCAGGATATATTATTACTCCACTCTTCATGTGTGAGTCAGTAGCGAAGACTTTTACATTGAAAGGACGTTATTTTTACTTCCAACAACACCTTGTTAGATGCAACCAATCTGACCAGCGTTGTCATGGGAAATCCCTAATATAAGAATACTACGACAAAGATATCGCCTTCCTCAGTGTATTGACCTGAAACTCATGCAATCTCTCTCTCATAATACTCTACATAATATTTTTATCTTTAAAGTATTTTCTATAATACTTCTACATATAATAGCTTTTAATTTCAATAAAGCACTCAGTGTTACTAGATCTAAAGTGAGGTTTCAGAATTAGTAACAAGGTTTGGGCTCATCTGTTAAATTGTCAACTTAAGGTTTGAATCCGTGACGGAAGGAGGTAGTTCCTCACAAAATATGTTTTTTAAGACACATCATTGTTGTTTCTTATGTATTTACACATATGTGCCGTCGAACTGTTGTATAAACGCAATATCACACTCGTAGTCGTGCGTATGTCTCTATATCGTTACCTGCGGCCGAATCACAGCCGTGCTGATATATCTCAAGACTGCATATAAGTTGAGCAGTATATTACTGTTATTCTGAGTCCAGCATATTAAAACAGTGCAGATGGCTCACTTCAGTGTGTGTGTGTGTGTCTTATCTCTCTCGCTGCAGTCCGCTCGGGGTTATTTTGTTTATAGTGGCGAGTGAAACACAAGAACTGTCTGCTTTATCAGCACCTAAACACACTCACACTGTGTGTAAATAAAAGAGTGATTTGTCTGCTGGAGTTTTTCCTCTCTGCTCGGCTTAATCGATAGATTGTTAATAGTATTTTCAGTGAATGTCAGCAGGTAATCAATGAGTTAAAGCAGGAGATTGAAGGTGAAAGACACAAACACACAGTGAAATGACTTCATCTGAGAAAAAGCCTTTCATTTAAACAATAATGCATGAAGATATATTCATATCTCTTAAGTATGAAAGAATACCCAACATTTGTTTGTGTGAATCACATTGAAGTGTCGTCTTTCCACTGGAAGATTGAGTGGAGATGCAGGAGAGTAGAATACGATGAAGCGAATGTAAAACAGGCTTTTGTTGTGCCGCAGATTCACGGAGGCGTTTGAAACTCTGTTTGTATGGAAATGGCTTTACTCCTAACGGCAAGGTTGAGCTGCTCGTTCAGGCAGGATTAGTCTGGGATTTATATCAAGCTTTAACTCACGCATATGATTATAAAATTACAGTTGCAGTATTTTACCAAAATGCCCCCCTCCCGGTTATTTTTTTTTTTTTTTTTGAGCAAAAGTCAAAAGTGTTTAAGTCGATCGCAATGGTGTGATTTATCGATGACATCATTGTCTTTGAGATGTGCCGGTCAGTTCTGCTCTCTTCAGTCGTTTCTCTCTCTGTTATTCCGGCTCTAATGCTCGGGATCTCATTATTCCCTTCCAGGATCAGCAGGGTTTCGTTCCTCCGCTGTTAAGGTGGCACTTCCCTCTGCTCAATCAGAGACCGCTGTCCTCGTTCCAGCCATTTCATCTCATCCGGTTCACAATTACCCCTTTCTCACACCCGAGCACGTGCGCTTTTAGCACGACCCGAGAAAAAGAAAATCACTAGGTTTCCTTCTTTGCAGAATATCAAGCTCTCATTTAGAAGTTTTACTTTCTTTCTGTGCCAGATATTTTTCAATAGCGCAGCGCCAAAGTGCTCAGATTGTTCTCTCTCTCAAATGCTTTCGTCCTCAATCGCACTCCAAAGGAAACGAGTGGAACGCCACGGGAAACGCTGGTTTATTGTGTGCAGCACGTGGAAATGAAAAGCATTTCAATGCTCAGGCCTGGAGAACTGAAGAACAGAAATGTGCCGCTCATTAAATACACCGCAGAAAGGAACAAATATATTTGTTGTGTGGCTACTTTGTTTTTTGTTCGTTTTTTTTGAGAAGGTCAGATGAATGATGAGTATTTGGCTCATTGATGAATAAGGTTTTAAAGAAACATAATGGAAATATAATTAATTTTGAAGTTTTATTAAGTGTTAACAGTGAGATGATGTGGTTTTTATAATCAATTAACACTGATTTTGTCATTTTTACAAGATTTGTCTCCAAAAAGTCATTCAGTTTAACCAAAATTTCGGTTTTACCGAATGACGATATTTTCAAACAATGCTAACAAGCTGATATCTAGCAAAAGGACAATCAAACATTTTATATTTAGTACAAGTTTTTAAAATATTACAACATTTTCCATGTTTTATAGCGGTTGCGCCGAATGACCGGATGTTTCGGGACATGCGTATGATCAAGAGAAAACATGAATTTATCAAATAGTTCAGAGAGAGTTAGTTACTTTGCTTCACGACCATGTGATCCTTTGCAGGTGTCTGAATGATGTCACATCCTGTCACATGACTTGATCCAAAATGGTGCCTTTATATTGGTTACTCCGAATGACATCAATGAAATTCATTTTTCCAGACATTCTTTCTCATAACAAAGCAACGACTTCTACACATAATTTGAACACCTTTTTGCAATATGTTGATATATGATGATATAAAATCATGCCAGAATAAAAAAATATATACATTTATTACATTTTAAGATGTTTTAATCACAAATGAAATGGCTGTATTGGCCTTTGGACGGTTAAATGACCTTTTGACTCTTTAAAATATGTAGGAAAATATAATTAAAACCTTTTGGATTCAATAAAAGAGATCTAGATGTACTACCTTACATACTTTGGATGACATATCTGTGTTTTTAATTATTATTAAGGCCTTTGGACAGTAAAATTGACACTATTGTATATTCACATAGCTATTTGAAATTGCAATAATATTTCATAGTATAGTAGTAATATATATCACATAGATAAACATGATGAATTACACTCAATATTTCATGTCCATTTTTTAATTGTGAATACAGATTACAGGGTTTATTTTGCAGTAATGTGTGTCATGCACATATTGCTCAGCCGATCCCATAGTGCTCTAGTGAGGACAGACGGCTATTGTCCGCCGCACCTGTTCGTCTTCAGTCGGTGATGGAAACGGCCGTGAGTCCAAGGATGCGGCGCTCAGGTTATTGTGTGATGCACATCAGAACGAACAGGACGCTTTTACTCCCATTGTTTGGATAAAATTGCTCACTTTCACAGAGAATGACTGAGAAAAAAGCAGCCACGGCACTCGCGTCTGATTCGATTATTGCGCTGCGAATGAATATGAGCGTATTGTACATTGTGTACAAAAACTCAAGCTGCTTTTAATGGAATCCATCATCTAACTACCAGATAGAGCGACGTGATATCACATTATAATCTGATCTCAGGCTTGTTAAAGATGAACTGCAATCTGTTTCCTTCAGGATAATGGAAGTTTGAAAGGGACGCTGGTAAAAACTGTGCAGCTTCTCGGCTCATTTAGCGCACCGTCTTTGTCTTGTTAAGGCTGAATTGGAGTGGACGGCACTGAGGAGTAATTGAGAGGCTTGTTTTGAGCCGAATGGCCAGTTTTAATGATTAATGCCACCTCTCTCGCTTCACGCACATCAGAGTTGAACTCTCGCCTCCAGTGTTTCCTTACAAGGCCGCTGATTAAAAGGTGTTTCCAAACCCTTGTTTTAATCTTCAGCCGCACATGCACGGAATAAAGATAAGCGTTCGCTTCACAAGCTTCCGTATCAATAGTTCTGTGTGCAGTCAGCCCGTCTCCATCGCTCACGTCTGTGGAAAAACCATTTTGAAGTGGGAACGCCGGAGCAGGTTAAGCTCCTCGGTTCCTCATCAGGAACATCAGATTGCCTGTTCCAGGGCTTCGGACCGGTGCTGTAATGGCAGCCGATGTGCGAACGAGAGCTCCTGTGAAACGGTGAGAGCTGTAGAGCGAAATCCCACAGAAATGGTGCTCAAATTGAGCCTGGAATGGAAATTGATCCCATTACCAGAGCTGGTGTTCCTGAGGGAGCCGGAGCTTTCATTAGGGCTGGAGCTGAGCCGGTCTGGACTGGACTGGAGGAAAGACATCAGATCAGCACTGATTTACATTCGCTCGTGTAAAAGTGTTTTATTTTGCTGCCATCAAGATATTGAGTGAATCTCACAAACATATGAATGGGTCAAATATGATGGCAAAATCAGATTTTTTTTTTTTTTCATAACAGGATAGGCTTCCTCAAGCCAACATAAAAGTTTGTTTACCCCTAAATTCTCTTTATTGTAATGCATAAAAAAAAATTCAGCTTTGCCAACACAAGAATAAATTACATTTTACTATATATTTACATAGAAAACAGTTATTTTAAATTGTAATAACATTAAATTCATCAAAGGTGACAAAACATTTGTTACAAAATGTTACACCATAAAATACATTTATAATGTTACAAAATGTTACACCGTAAAATACATTTATAAAATTACAAAATGTTACACCGTAAAATACATTTAGAATGTTACAAAATGTTACACCGTAAAATATACTTATAATGTTACAAAATGTTACACCGTAAAATACATTTATAAAATTACAAAATGTTACACCGTAAAATACATTTATAATGTTACAAAATGTTACACCGTAAAATACATTTATAATGTTACAAAATGTTACACCGTAAAATACATTTATAATGTTACAAAATGTTACACCGTAAAATACATTTATAAAATTACAAAATGTTACACCGTAAAATACATTTATAATGTTACAAAATGTTACACCGTAAAATACATTTATAATGTTACAAAATGTTACACCGTAAAATACATTTATAAAATTACAAAATGTTACACCGTAAAATACATTTATAAAATTACAAAATGTTACACCGTAAAATACATTTATAATGTTACAAAATGTTACACCGTAAAATACATTTATAATGTTACAAAATGTTACACCGTAAAATACATTTATAAAATTACAAAATGTTACACCGTAAAATACATTTATAATGTTACAAAATGTTACACCGTAAAATACATTTATAAAATTACAAAATGTTACACCGTAAAATACATTTATAAAATTACAAAATGTTACACCGTAAAATACATTTATAAAATTACAAAATGTTACACCGTAAAATACATTTATAAAATTACAAAATGTTACACCGTAAAATACATTTATAAAATTACAAAATGTTACACCGTAAAATACATTTATAATGTTACAAAATGTTACACCGTAAAATACATTTATAAAATTACAAAATGTTACACCGTAAAATACATTTATAAAATTACAAAATGTTACACCGTAAAATACATTTAGAATGTTACAAAATGTTACACCGTAAAATATACTTATAATGTTACAAAATGTTACACCGTAAAATACATTTATAAAATTACAAAATGTTACACCGTAAAAACATTTATAATGTTACAAAATGTTACACCATAAAATGCATTTATAATGTTACAAAATGTTACACCATAAAATGCATTTATAATGTTACAAAATGTTACACCATCAAATACATTTATAATGTTACAAAATTTTACACCGTAAAATACATTTATAAAATTACAAAATGTTACACCGTAAAATACATTTATAATGTTACAAAATGTTACACCGTAAAATACATTTATAAAATTACAAAATGTTACACCGTAAAATACATTTATAATGTTACAAAATGTTACACCGTAAAATACATTTATAATGTTACAAAATGTTACACCGTAAAATACATTTATAATGTTACAAAATGTTACACCGTAAAATACATTTATAATGTTACAAAATGTTACACCGTAAAATACATTTATAATGTTACAAAATGTTACACCGTAAAATACATTTATAAAATTACAAAATGTTACACCGTAAAAACATTTATAATGTTACAAAATGTTACACCATAAAATGCATTTATAATGTTACAAAATGTTACACCATCAAATACATTTATAATGTTACAAAATTTTACACCGTAAAATACATTTATAAAATTACAAAATGTTACACCGTAAAATACATTTATAATGTTACAAAATGTTACACCGTAAAATACATTTATAAAATTACAAAATGTTACACCGTAAAATACATTTATAATGTTACAAAATGTTACACCGTAAATACATTTATAATGTTACAAAATGTTACACCGTAAAATACATTTATAATGTTACAAAATGTTACACCGTAAAATATACTTATAATGTTACAAAATGTTACACCGTAAAATACATTTATAATGTTACAAAATGTTACACCGTAAAATATACTTATAATGTTACAAAATGTTACACCGTAAAATACATTTATAATGTTACAAAATGTTACACCGTAAAATATACTTATAATGTTACAAAATGTTACACCGTAAAATACATTTATAATGTTACAAAATGCTACACCATAAAATTCATGTATAAGGTTACGCATTTGATTTATCAAAGGTAACAGTAAAAGATTTGTTACAAAATGTTACACTGTAAAATACATTACACCATGTATAATGTTACGCATTAAATTGATCAAATGTGACAGTAAAACATTTTTAAGGTTACTAAATATTACATTATAAATATGTGTAATGCTTCACATCCTATGGAAATCTGAAGCAGCACAACTGTTTTCAACACTGATAATAATCATAAATGTTTCTTGAGCATCAAATCATCATATCAGAATGATTTCTGAAGGATCATGTGACACTGAAGACTGGAGTAATGATGCTGGAAATTCAGGAATAAATTACACTTTAATATATATTCACATAGAAAACAGCTGATTTACATTGGAATAATATTTCACATTTTCCCTGTACTTGTATTTCTTGCGTTTGACCCTTTTATTAACCACACTGCACCTGTTTCAGATCCCATGCACGGCCCTCGGAGACTCCAGGTCGTGGACATCAAATCCAGGCAGTTCACGGTCCGCTGGGAGCCGTTCGGATACAACGTGACGCGATGCCACAGCTACAATCTGACGGTGCAGTACCGCTACACGGCCAACGGCAAAGAGGAGACGCGGGAGGAAGTGTGCTTCGACAGCCTGAGCGTGTCTCCGCAGCACACCATCCGCAGCCTCCCGCCGTACACCAACGTCAGCATCAGACTGCTGCTGCGCAACCGCGAGGGCGTGAAGGAGAGCGACGAGCTCCAGGTGCTGACCGACGAGGACGGTCAGTCGCTCACTGCAGTGCAGCCACCTTCATTCCGTTTATCCCCATTTTAATTGGTCTTGATTCCATTTTAATGGTTTAGTTAAGTTTTAATAATCAAGGAGTTTGTTTAATTAACTGATGCCATGAAACCTATACAACTTAAAAACTATTTATTTAAAGTTTAACAAAAATTCAATTTTTAGGGCCTGGTGAAATCCGCAAATTCTGTTCTATTTTTCCCAAAATCCATTTTTCTGAATTTGAATAATCAAAATATAATAATGCAATAATCATGTCTAATCAATTAAATTCATAAAACATTAACACCTTAATTATTTATTAATTTTTATTATATATATATATATATATATATATATATATTTTTTTTTTTTTTTTTTTTTTTTTTACTGTAGTAGGGTCCTCAAATTCTGTTTTATTTTTTTCCAAATTCTGTTTTAATTTGAATAATTAAATACTAAAAAATAAAATTTTTGTAATAAAAATGCATGTCTAATTAATTGAAAACTTAAACAATTTAACAATTTATTAACAGTTTAACAAAAAAGTTTTTTAAATTTGTAATTTTTTATGGCCCCATGAAATCTGTTAAATTTTAACAATCAAAAATCATGTCAATTCAAATCAAATGAACTCATTTTTACTGTAATAAGGCCCTATGAAATGTTTTCCTTTTTTTTTTTTTAGAAATTGTGCCGTCTGCTTTTTCTGGAATTATGATTTAAAGTTAAAACATGAAAGAAAATTATTAACATATTTATTATTATTATTAGATTGAGAAGTACATTCTGCAGTACAATCAATGGTAATATATTTCTGTCAAAATTTCTCCAAGCTAAACCGAACTTTTATTTTGGCGGGTTGCGGTGAAGAAGTTTGTGTTTCTGCTGAAAATGAAGTTATATGATAAACACTCTTTTATAAAACTTTTTATTAAAAAACAGTATTTTTTGTATGATTCGGCTGCAGCCTCGGACATGATTCTAGGTTAATTGATAACATTTTCTTGGTCTTTTGAATTAGTTTTTAATAAAGCCAATGAAAACACACAGAGATGAGGTCATCTGTGCTGCACTTCATTCCATTAGCATTCATAAATGGTTGTTCGTGTCAAGTTTCCGTGTTAAGTGCGTGTTATTTTTACTAGACAATGCGGTCCATTTAAACAGCGTGTTTCATGAGGAACGTTTCAAACACAGGCTGCTGTCAAGGCTGAAGGAAGTTTGCTCTCTGGAGATGTTCAGAGGTCAAGGATCCTCAAACAGGCCTTGGTCTGCTCAAGCGCTTCCATATTCCTTTTGATTGCATAGATGAATAATCCTCCTCAAACATGAAGGCGTTTTGAAAACATAGTCGTTCTGTATTGAATACAAGAGAATATTGATTCAGAATACATCAGCGTCTCTTCGAATCAATATCGGTCTCTGATCAATCAGTCTTTTGTTCATCTCCAGTGCCCGGCGCCGTCCCGCTGGAGTCCATCCAAGGAAGCACGTATGAGGAGAAGATCGCGCTCAGATGGAGAGAACCGCTCCAGACGTACGGCATAATCAAGCAGTACGAGGTGAGTCCCGATTCCTGCAACCTTCAGCATTTATCTTCTGCCCGCGACAGGCCTGTATTTCATTCACGGCACGCTCTTAATTGACTAATAAATCTAAACTAATAACCTTTAGATCTGAACGAGCGTATTAACACAATCTGCTACCAGCCGGTCAGGACGGTTGAGATTCGATCACAGCCGGAAATCTCACATGTGTCTCCTGAATATGATCTGAGAGTCTCTGGACTCTAGATGAGGAACGTCTCTGAACGAGTGTGATCTGTGGAAGAGCGATCGCTGAGCTCTTGTTTCAGTGAACGACTCCAGGATTTGTAGGGCACCGGAATAACAAACAGAAGCACATACCGGAGCGATGGACTCACGGGAAGCTCACGCTCCAGGAATGTGAGTAAATCACGGGCGAGAGGAAACATGTTTCCTTTATGGGAAACAACATGAAATCCGCAGTGACTCTCCGGATTCATGATCCTGATCCGACCGTGATCTGTGAGTCTGCTGAGGGTCATTCAGTGTGATAAATCATGTAAAAATGATCAACTCTTATTGGAAAAGTGTTTTATCAAACTTTGATAATTGCCTTAAATGAGAAGATCAAACTACATGTTATTAAAATCATCCGTCAAGTTTGTAATATATATTACATCAGCATATTACAGTCAAACTGGATCATGTAACAATCCAAAAATTAGATAGAATAGAGAATTATTGTTCGTGTATAAAAAATATCCAGCAAAGTTTTTCATTTCGATTGACAAAGTTTATTTTAACCCATGAAATTGCAGATCCTGTTGCAAATAATAGTGACAAATCGTTTCATTATTACCCAGATTTTGACTCCTATAGGGAAAAACATCTTCATAATTAATCATCTAAATTGAAGAACTTGTTCTTAAATTTGAAACGGCTTGTTGAGTATCTGTAGGTTTGACTACAGTCTTACAAATTAAGGCTCCAAAAGTGGGTTTTGCAGCATTTCTGGTTCCCCAAAGAATGATTTTTTCAGTCTGAAGAACGTTTTTCCACTATAAAGACTTTTGGAAAGATTGCATGGATGTTTAAGGTTCTTCATGGAAGCATCAGTGCCTTTATTTCTAATGCGTTGTGTTATGGAAGTGAAATAGGTTGCCTTTTGTTACCAAAAAGATGAATCTCACAGCAAAATATAAATTATGTTGTACATAAAAAAAAGAAAGATTAGCATTTTTTCATGACACTTAAAGACATTTTTTTACCCCCAAATTGTCATTACTGCAATGCACAAAAAGTCATTCAAACTGTCATGAAAATGTCACAATACAAAACATCTTGAAGCTTAATTTACTGTAAGTAATATATGACTTCTCAATTTTTATTTTGAAACAAAATGCGACGATTTCTCTCTCAGATCCGCTTACGGCCCTCAAAGTGCGTCACGCTGCAGTGAAATGCGTTGCGAACGCGTTCGTGTGTCCGTTATTGAAGCACACGCCACATTTGGTGTGTTTGGAGCGACGGTTCATTGTGTGCTCGGTTTTGTGATGATTTCAGAAGCGTGTGACTCATTCTGCGCTGGGAAACTCTGAACAATGCGCCGTTCAAAAGAGTCATTGTTGCAGAACTTCATTTGTGGAAATTCGACCAATTAAGCTGTCACGTTCACGTTATGAAATTACATTCTGTCATCGCGCTCGCCTGTAAGGAAGTGTCAGGGCTGTGATCTGTGCGGAAAAGGACCAAACAAAAGCGCTCTGCCTCATTAGAGTCTCGCGCGCGTGACGTCGTGAAGGTGTGTGTTCTGTCACACTGATGAGCTTTTGTTTCTTGTCGTTTGGCGCAGTGACGTACGCCACAGACAGGGCATTCTGGGATAAGTGCTTTGCTCAGAAACACAGTAATGATGGAGCAGGACTGACATCACAATAAAAGTCATCATGAGTGTTTTTATTTAGCTTTTTCTGATTTTACCGCTCCTGCAGTGTGTGATAAAGATGTTTGTGAATGGAAAGTTTCAAAGATTAATGGAGTTTTTGTCTCCTAAAAGAGAGAATCGATTCTGAACTGAAACGAGTCGTCAGTAATTCAGTCTCACTTCAGTGTAACAGTGTAACTAATTTGCATACTGCCAGCTCATTGGCTGAACAGCGTCTCTTTGCCCCGCCCTCAATCGCTGTAGTCGTGTCTGAGACTGGAAGAGTTTGGTTCGTGTCGTTCATGTGGAGAAGACGCTGTTTTCTGCTGAGATTGATACGGTGAAACCGACGCCGTCGTTACTGTTCGTATCAGAGCTGAGATTCAGATATGATAATGAGCGTTTGGTTTCTGACCAATCACAGCAGAGCAGCTCTCAAAGGGGCGGGGTTTAGAGAGATAAAGCGTTTCAGACACTGAGAGAAAAGAGCTGATGCTGCAGTGGATATTATGAGAGAATTAAAGCGTTTTTGACCTTTGATGCGTGTGAACCTGCTGTAGGAGACGAGAAACAACATCAGGAGCTTTAAAAATGACTAGTTTTAATTTAAACTTTTCCATGGACCCCCTGCCTCGACCAATAGTTTGTGTTTGGGGCGGGGCTATCTGTTTGGCCAACCAATGGTCGATGAGTGTTTGAAATAGACATGATTTGGTAGCGCTCAGAAACACACACTTCACCTGTAAACAGGTAAACTCAGCTCTGAGATCTGTGATTCCTGGGCATGCATCATTCATCGTTCCTGCTGCACATGAATTATTGTTTGTGCATTTGTTGTTCATCAGGAATATTCTGTGCGGTTTGATATTCCGAGGTCGTGAGTTTCCCTGTGGGGATCAATAAAGGCCGTCTATCCATCTACCTGTCTTCGACTAATAGCAAAGAGCCACTTGGTATTTCACACCTGATGAGTCCAATCGCCGCTCCCGCCGCCGTTCCCTTTGTGGCTTTAAATTGGAATCAGAATGGAGTGGTATTAGCCGGGCCGCCCATTAGCAACTGAATGATTTATTCAAATGAAGCCCCTCAGCTACTTTTCATTAAGTTATATTAGAAGCGCGGGGCGTCTCTCGTCTCCTGCTCGACCGGAGAGACCAGAAGAGAATGAACGAGAACAAAAGTGAAGCTCCCCGTCTGCTCTCCTCCATCATAATAAAAGATTATATGCAGAAACGCTTCCTGCATCATCCAGGCGAATTATAATTGCTGTGAATCTTGTGCGTCTGTCGCAGGGAAGATTTACACAAACACTTGATTTCTTCAGAACAGCCCTTGATGAATGTTTGTGTCAGCCGAGAGACTTAGACATAAAATATTTACTTGAAGTTAATATTTCAATTATTTATCAACACATTGGCATGTTCACGGTTCTCTGATGATGATTAGTGGTCACATGACATGCAGGTAAACAGATCAGATATTTGTTTTATTTTGACTCAATCTCAGTCCACATCACATTCACTAGGAACCTAATCAAACTGAATGATAATAATAATGATGATAATAATAATAATAAAAATTATTATTATTATTATTATTATTATTATTTATTTATTATTTTTTATTAATGTATTTCATTTATATATAAAATTATCATTATTATTAATTTAAAAATAAATAAAATGAATACATTAAATATTATTATTAATAATAATATAATAATAATTAAAAAAATAAATATTATAATTTAATATGAATATAATATGAATAAACATTATATAATAACAATTAATTTATTAATATATTTTATTAATATATACAATTATTATTATTATTCATTTAAAAATAAATAAAATAAATTAATACATTAAATATTATTATTAATAATAATATAATAATCATTTAAAAATAAATATTATAATTTAATATGAATATAATATGAATAAATATAATTATATAATAACAATTAATTTATTAATATATTTTATTTATATATAAAAAATTATTATTATTAATTTAAAAATAAATAAAATAAATTAATAGAATAAATAGTAATATTAATAGTAATATAATAATTTAAAAATATATATAATTATATAATATGAATATAATATGAATAAATATAATAATATAATCATTCATTCATTAATTTATTTTTATTATTTTATTGTTATTTAATGTATTAATTTATTATATTTATAAAATATATTATTATTGTTATTATTAATCGTAATAATAAAATGAACAAATGAATTATTATTATTGTTATTAATAAAATTTAAAATAATAATTGTATAAAAATAAATAAAATAAAGGAATAAATGAGAAATAATATTTCATTTATGTTATTTATTATTATGTTTTAGCTAATTATAAAAATGACACAAATATATTATTATTGTAAATTACAATTATTTAAAATAAAATAATTAAATTAATTTAATTTCACACTACAAGTTACAATACTAACATAGAATATGTCCTAAATAATTTACTTTCAAATCCCCAAATTTTAATATTTTGCATCCTCAAGCTTTTATTTTGGCGGAATACTAATGAAATTCCAAGAATCTGTTCACAAAAATGTTGAAAATGCAAAAATGTTCACATGACTGATGAATCGTTCACAATAAGAACAGGAACATGAAAAAAATAGAGTTAGTTTTGATTTCAAATTAAATATTCATAATATTATAATATTACACAGCTGGACTGTGGACCAATGAGGTCGCACTGTGGGCGGAGCTTCCCTTCACATGGTTCTCTGTCATGTGATCCTCACACCTACTGTGATTGTGTCCTCAGATCTTCTACAAGGCCGTCAGCTCCTTCGACCCCGAGTTCAAACTGGCCAATCAGAGCGGGAAGGTGCTGAAGTTCAGCAACGAGACGTCACACGTCTTCATGGGCCTCTATCCCGGATCCACGTACTCCTTCACCATCAGAGCCAGCACCGTCAAAGGATACGGCCTGCCCGTCATCACCGAGTTCACAACCAAGATCTCACGTAAGAGCCGTGATGTCTTCTGAGTACTCGTGTGTGTGTGTGTGTGTGTGTGTCGTGCTCATATGTCATCTGTCAATCATAAACAGCTCCACGTATGCCGGGATACGAGCAGGAGACGCCGCTGAACCAGACGGACAGCACGGTGACGGTCCTGCTGAAACCGGCCCAGAGCCGAGGAGCGCCGGTCAGGTGCGTCACATTCACACGCCGTCCGCACTACATAGTGTGTGAGGTCAGAGATTCAGTTAAACACTGTGATCATGTTTATGGATTTGATCCCGACACTTGATTTCTAAAACTCGTTCCCTCTCGCTCAAACCCGCAGCGCTGGACTGTGATTCTCAGTGTGTGTGTGTGTGTGTGTGTGATGATAATGTGTGTGTTCATTATTCAGCGCATGACGGAACCCGTGACTGAAGATAAAAGCGTCTGCAGAGTGAATAAACGTAAATGTGAGTGTTGTTGAAAACACTCGTTAATATAGATGAAGTGGAATCGGATCTCATCCCGAGACCTGCACTTACCGCTCCGATCCCGCTCCAGTTTCACAGGACAGAAAGTGTTCGGCGTGAAGCGTTCTCCTGCAGGTCTATAAAAGCCTCCATTAGGAGTCAGCAGAACATGGGAATAGTTGAGCCGGCAGTGGGAATTCAGTTTTGTGGACTTTAGAAAGAGTTCGTTTGAGCTGCTAGAAAAAGTGCTGTGCTTTCTTCCTTCTTCATCTTTCATCAAATTTTACACCAAACTGCTTCACAAACGAGGGTCAATTCAACACAAAAGATGAACATGACGGCACATGCTAGTGGATGAGTTGAATCAACTCCACAGCAACTACATCAATTTATCCACTAACCATTCAGAAACGTCTAAAAGTTGTAACTTCTTCCTGAGTCTCTC
>NC_090243.1:22796704-22799204 GCF_024489055.1 Chanodichthys erythropterus
TATGACCAAAACATGTTATTTTAGTTGAATAAAACCATGAAAAACTAAAATAAATTACAATATCAAAAACTTAAACTTCCCATTTCTATTTAGTTTAACGTGGTATTCTGAATCTTAAATAAAAATTTATAAAAACTACATTAAAAATGACTATTAAAATTGACAAAAATACAAAATTAAAATGGAAAGTACAAAATATGAAAAAACTGTTTTTTTTTTGTTTGTTTTTTTACCTGAAATAAAATAAACATTAACTGGAAAAGATATTAAAAAACTTAAAATTCTTATTTTAATTTAGTTTAACTTGTTGTATTAAAATGAAAAAAAAAAAAGATAAAAACTAGACATATTCAATCACTAATAAAAATTACAAAAACAACAAAAAATCTGAAATTTGTACTAAAATTAAAATAAAAACTAAATACAAAATATAAAAAATGTTTAAAATATTTAAAAATATAATAGTATATCAGTGATTGCAATGAAAATCCATATTGCAATATGGTTATTTTTGCTAGAAATTCAGCAAATAATCTGTTTAATAAATAAGTCAGTCTTCACTGCAGAACTCATATTAATATTATATTTCTGTCTTGTTTTCCAGTACAAATTTCGAAACAATCTTCAATCAAGAATCTTTTACTTGAGATGCAAAATGACATTAAAGGATATGAAGTCATGTTTAGAATATGTCTGTATTGTTGATCATGATCATGTGATGCAGACGGCGTCCAGGTGACGAGCTGATCCTGTGATTGTGGACGAGTGTCGTGTGAAACATGAATGCCCAGATTAAGCAGCAGATGTTCGTCCTGATCATGAATGTGATTGGATTGCTTTGAGCGAATCAGAGCGTAGGACTGAAACACTCGTGCTAATTGAAGGCGAGTGTGTGTTTTGGTGTCTGGCACGATGGATTCTCTGCTGAAGGGATCAGTGTCGGTGTGTGTCAGTCTGGCTGTGTTACGCCAGTGTTTCCGTCTCCCACGCCGGGCCGCGCTGGCCTGCCGTCGCCCACGAACACAGCCGAGCTGAAGAGATTTGTGCTGGTTTCATGTCAAGCGCTGCTTTTCCTTTATGTTTTCTGCTCCGCTGCACCGCAGCCAAGTGTAATGTAAAAGCAGCCGCTCTCCTCTATTTCTGGAGACAATCGCTCCTGCGGCTTTCCGGATTGTTCTCTCTTTCGTCCCCCGGGGTGTCGTGGATCTGAGCCGTTTTTCCGCTGCTGTTGTTTCAGGAGGGTTTGGTCAGGAGAGTGTGTGTATCTGATGATGTTTCACAGATTTTATTATGGGAAGGATCAGATGCTCAGAAATCTTTATCCTCTTTTGATTTCCCACGCTCCTCTTAAAGAACATCTCGTGCCGCTTTTATTGCCCCCATTGTCAATTTATGACAGTTTCTATCAGTTTATGATATTTTATTCCAAGTTCATTTTTATTAACTTCTGCAGAAATCACAAGTGTTTTGTCTTTATAGATGGAATATTTATACGACACTCCAGATCATATTTCACCCCAAAAGAGAAAGAAAGCGAGGCCTGGTTTTACAACCAGTATTTTTATATTTTTTTTAAATAAATAAATAAATACATATATATATATATATATATATATATATATATATATATATATATATATATATATATATATATATATACATAAGTTAAAATTTCTCATTATTGTAATGTAATTTTATTTGAAGTCTTATTTAAATTGAAAATTTGTATGACTTTCTGCTTACATCAGTTTTTTCAGTGAGTACTTAATTTTATTATATATTTTTTTAAAATCACATTTTACATTAAATTCTCATTACTATAATGCATATATAATATTTATTTATTTGAGTCTTTTTAAAATTAATAATGTGTGACTTTGTGCTCACACCATTTTTCCATTGTACTGAATTGTTTTATAAAAATAATTATTTATTTTAAAAAATCACTATTTAAAATACAGTTTTTAAAAAAAATATTATTTAAATTCAAAATACTCACACCAAATTTTTTAATGTAAATGATTTGTATTAAAAAATTGATCATATTTTAGCCCAAATTCTCATTACTTTAAATTTTTTTAAATATTTTTATTTATTATTTTATTTTATTTTATAATAATTATTTAAATTGAAACTGTGTGGCTTTATGCACGCACCAATTTTCCAAAGAGTACTTTTTTAATATAAATTATATTTGTATTAAAAAATTAATTATGTTACCCCAAATTCTCATAACTTAAATTAAAAAAAAGATTTTATTTTATTTTATTTTATTTTATTTTATTTTATTTTATTTTATTTTATTTTATTTTATTTTATTTTATTTTATTTTATTTTATTTTATTTTATTTTATTTTATTTTATTTTATTTTTTTAGAATCATTTAAATTGAGAATGTGTGGCTTTATGCACACACCAAATTTCTAAAGAGTACTTTTTTTTATATATATAAATTATATTTGTATTAAAAAAATTAATTACATTTTACCCCAAATTCTCA